>NC_092204.1:81986136-82034554 GCF_043381705.1 Parasteatoda tepidariorum | reverse complement strand
ATAGTATTTAAAATTATATAAAAAGGCATTTTAATGTATGCATTATATTACGTTAATCATAAATTTAGATAGAATTGAATTCAGTTTTCCTTAATTGAGCATAAAATGGAAATTTTTATAGGAATTTTAAGATTTAAAATTTTTTTCGCTGCAGTAAAACAAAGTCTAAAACAACTTTCCTCGTTCAAGTTTAAAAGATACATTATTAATATAATGTATTTTAAATTATTTTATCTATTCTCTAAAATTCACTAATAAAAAGCACACTGTAATAAAATTGATTACTGAGAAACACCAAACAGCATAATAGAGAACAAAACGGAAATAAATAAAATATTTAAAAAGAAAAACCTATTAAAAGTTTATTAAATGATAGAAATATTAATCTTTTTTTTTTATTCAAGAATCAAAATTTCTATGAACTAATGATAACATTATCATTAAAATATCAGTGATTAACAGAAAGCATTATACAACGTTGGCTTTATCCAAATTTTTTTCAGTAATTTCGGTATTTATGATGGTGCACTTTTAATTATATAACAAATTTGCGTTTGGTAGTCAACAGTTAACACATTGCAATTTTATTAAAAAGATATTTGTTTTAGTGGACGCGGGGATTTCAAAAATAAATTCCCAAAAGCCCGCCATTCCCGAATTTTTAATAAATAAATGAAAAGGTCCATCTCAACAAATCTGTTACAAATTAAGAGGATTTTGTGTTTCTCTAAAACCACAGGGGGAAATGTTTCTAAATAAAGCGTGAAGTTCGCACACCTCTTTCCTTTTGACTGTCAATGAGTTCCTGTGCATCACTGTCAAGCAACTCACCCCATCCCAATCACTACTACCCATTCACCCTTCAGAGTTCCCCACTGACCCCAGACGGTCGTTAAGTAGTCCGGACTTCTTCAGGCCACTTGGTCTTTAAAGAGTTAAATGGCATTTAAACAAAGTAAATTAACATTTTCTAATCCTTGAAAAAATAAATTTAAAATTCTTACTCTTTGTGCCATTCAAATATTGATTCGATGTTCCCAAATATCAATTTTCCTTTGTCACCATTCAAATCTTGAGGAACAGGGATTTCTTTTAATCTCATGGACTTCAGATAGCCCTAAATAAAAATTATGAATAAATAAATTTACCCCTTTCACGAAAATCATTTTAAGAAAGATCAGTTTTCTATATAAATACCTCAATAATTGATTCTAAATCATTTAAGTATTGTTTTTCTGTCTCAATGAATTCCTGAATGACACATCTAAAATAGAGTAAAATTCAGATGATAAAATACAATAAGAATAACATTTCATGCATATTAAAAAATAACGTACTATTCTTTATTGAAAATAAAAATTATATTTTGTCAAATCTAAATTATTTAAATATTCAAGAGTGAAATGATGAATTATAGATAATACATTAAATTTCTTTATACCACGCAAGATTCGATACTTTTTAAAATACAGTAGAAGATAAATATAATACAGTTCTAAGACTACAATTCTCTATAAACCTCACAAACCCTTTGCAGGTGTGAACAATACAATAGATAACAGTCAAAAATATTCCGTAACTGAGCAAGAACTATTCATTGCTCACAGGCTGTAAGAAAAATTACTTGCTAAGAGATTACAATCTCTAAAGTAATCCATAATTGATAAATTTGTTGTTAATTAATGGTCTCCATATTTTACTATAAATAAGTGCATATTTTTATGTTTAAAATATTTGCACTTAAAAAAAATTATTTTAAAGTATTAATATCGATCTGTTTCAAATATATATTGCCATATTAAGTCAGTAACACATAACACACACATTAATATTTGCATAATAGATCTTCTACTGTATTTACCCTCAAATTTTGCCTGATCCAGATATAGAGAGAAAAGTATTTACATGGCCAGTTCAGTGTATGCAGATAAATTGTAATTAGTTCGCCAGCTGGTTCCGTGCAAGCCGTAAAATTCTGATTTATTACTCGGCCGGTTTAGGGTATCTGGCCAGGTATGATAACATTTATGAAAACCAATAAAAAATTTTATACTATTCTATCAAACAAATATTTTAGAAGATATAGTTCTAAGGAAATTCATTGCACAACATAAATAAAAATATGTTTATTTTTAGCTTTCCTTTCTTTAAACATAACTTTTAACAAAATTATAAAAGAAATTCAGAATGGCTGTTGAGATGTAAGGTAATTAATGTAAAAGTTTACTAAGTTTGGACATCTGCTAATAATGAACTTTATAATTAATTCATTCTTCTTTCAATTTACTTCAATTTTCAAAAGCATTTAATGACTTAGTTTTTACTTAACCTAGAGTGTTTTCAAAGTATTTCAATAAAATGGCAGTATATTAAATGAAAAAAAGTTTTAAATATCTAGGTTCAGCACATCATCATCCGATAGCTATAGCATAATTAACGTGCCCTGTGATATACCTAAATCTCTTTACACTTTTTGATACACGGTGAGAAATTTTATCCCATAACCATGTTGGACTATGAAGAAAGTTAAACCAGATTATATACAATCCATTCATAATCACCACTACCAATACATTAGGCCCAAACTGGTCAAGGAATTTTTTTCATTTCAATTTCTTGAGATTATTCATTTCTAACTTAAATATCAGTGGACCATATTATTGAGGTGAACCAGGTTCAAATCTGAAAGGCATACCTCCAATAAGAAACATATTACGTAAAAAAATCTGTATTTTAAATAGAAACAGAATCAAATCTCAAAATTATCTCAGTTTCCTAATATCAAAAATCATCACTGAGAACTTTATTAAGTGAGAGAAAAACTATGCACTGAATTAAAAGTAATTTAATCGAAATATATTATTTAATATTTAAACAAACATTAAGCAATAAATTACTTACTTCCTGTTTTGCAAAACTTTTTCCTTCTCCTTTGTACTCATGGAGTGCTTTTTATTTTGTTCATCCTATGAAAAAGTCGGTTTATTCTCAATAGCTTTCAATTTCATTTTGATTAAGAGCAATTAAAAAAGATTTTAAATTTTCATGCATTTGTAAAAGAGTGAAACTAGAATTATAGTTTAAAAAAATAATAATAATAAACGCAAATATACACAAATCAGTGTCACTATATTCATATACAACAAAACAAAGTTTACATGCAAAGTTCTGCATGGGACATTAACATGAAAACAAATAAGTGTTTTATTAAAGTTGGAAACAAACATTTTCCACATGCATCATGCAAACAAGTGTTATAGTTATAACAATCACACACCATCCGTTCCTTTACTATTTGCTCTATTTCAGAAGCCAAATCAGTAGTACTACTGCCATCCGAAGAAGGTAAGGTTATTGGCTAGATAAAAATGTTACATGTTATAAGCACAGTCATTTAAATCTAACTTTTTCAAATTTCGTTAACCGTAAATAATATTTTTTTTTCATTATAATTTAAAGGTGTACATTTATAAAGATGAAACTATAGATTACAAAAAATATCAGGGAAAGATAACTAAACAATTAATCTTGTTTTGAAAAAATATATAATTCAAGATTTGTCTTGTCAATGGATCTATTAAAAACATTTATTGATCTGACAAATATAAGACATTAAAAAGTTTCAAAATAGGCTGCTGCATCAATACATTGCTCCCAGGAAAATTTGAGAATTTCCCAAGTACAATTGTAGGCATTTTCTGAAATGTCCTTTAAAGTCTAGATGCAAGCTTCTTTGTACTGTCAACTTTTCCAGATAATGTCCTTTCCTGGGAGTTTTCAAGCACAAATACAAGAAGTTTGAGGAAACTATTTTAAAAATAAATGGTGGTTAGTGACCATTGGTGCCTTTGAATCAGTCAGGATGGTGGAGCGTTAAGGCTCATTTTCACACAACTTACTTACTAGCATATTGTTCAGCATAGTCTCATTAATTGGAATGTTTAAAATCTGTGCCATTGAACACTTACACAATGGTTTGGGTTCAAGCCGATGCAAACTGTTGTAACATGTGTTTGCTTCTTGAGTATTATTGACATTGCTTTTAAGTAACATTGGCAAAAATCTTTTTTTTTAACTGTAAAGAAAATCAGATTTCTTTTTTATTTAAATCAGACTTTTTCCTTTATAAACCAGATTTTTTTTAAATTCTCTATTTTTACATTTATCGATCAAAGCTCTGATAATATATATTAAAAGCACTTAATATTATTTAATCCTTTTACAATGGGAGTTGCAAGCATGCATTTATAGCTGAAGCCGGGAGTCTTGTTCGTGAGGGCCTGTCCAGGGCCAAAGGATATTTTGTTGCTAAGCCTAAATATATGAAATCACCAAAACATGAATGTGTTCTTTAATAATGTACTGTAAAGTAGATAAATGACTTATACTCTATTTTTTATTTACATACTTATTTACTCATATTTTTCTTGTTTAAAAAATTTTCACACAATTTCTCCTATTTCGAGTTTAGATAAACATTTTCAAGGCTTTGATATTGTAGCTGTAAAAACTGAAAAGGTGACAATAAAATCTAACAATCAATTGAAAACTGGACTACCATAATAATTAGTCAAATACATAGCACTCTAGAGAAAATAAATCTCTTCAATTTATCATAAATAAATACTAATAGCTCATTTTAAAGATCCCTTTTAAAGCATGCTATTTGTAAGCATTAAATTTCTCTCGTGTATATATGATTAAAAACCATATGCATGTGAGTCATACGTCTCTCATTTTGAGTAGATGGTCAAATCTACATGCATCTCAAAATCTACATGTATCATGTATGACAAAAATTTTAGTTTTTAAAACGTTCCAGAATGCTGTCACAAATATGTGATGGCCAGGAATGAACGAGAAATCGCTGTGGCAATGTCAACATTTTATGCTGGCACATAAAAACTTGACAGTCAGTGTGAAAAGGTTAAAAACTATATTATAACTAAGGTCATTAATATTTCTAACTTCAGATGGTTAAAATAATTAGATAATTATCATAAACTAATCACTGAATAAATGAGATCATAGTTTTTTTTAAAATTAAATCTCAACACCCGCATAAATTAAAGACAAAGCCAAATTTGTCAGTTAGATATCAAATGAAGAAACAATTATTTAGATCAGGAAACAAAAGAAGAAAAAACAATTTTTTGAAATTACTTTGACAAAACAAGTCCTTCTTTATTACATAAAATCAAACTACATATTTCATAAGTTTGTAAAGTACTTGTATTTAAGTGGGTAAAGTTGAAAAATGTTTATTAAAAAACAATTATTTCAAAATTTTTTCACATCAATTTTTTGCACATTTAGTCTTTTTTTTTTTAGTCAATTTTAACCATCAAACAATAATTTAAATACATTACCACAACTCATTATTTCACTGAAAAAAACTTTAAATATCAATGAAATCAGAACCTCAACAATAAAAATGTAAACATAAATTATACCATATAAAAAACTTAGACCTAAATCAATGTTTTATTTTAAATTTAAAAAAAGGGGAAAAAAACAGTGATTTAATAAAATAAAGTGATTTTAGTCATGATTTAAGTAAAGTGACTTAAATCTTGGCAAACCTGTTTTTCAAGATTTTAAAAATGGTAT
The DNA here is from genome assembly GCF_043381705.1 of Parasteatoda tepidariorum. NCBI lineage: Eukaryota > Metazoa > Arthropoda > Arachnida > Araneae > Theridiidae > Parasteatoda > Parasteatoda tepidariorum. The sequence goes on along the minus strand of NC_092204.1, from coordinate 82,028,944 downwards.
AAAATCTCAATAATAATGGGTGGGTATGGAATCTTAATATTAAGAATGTAAACATAAATTATACCATTATAAAATTTTGATTTAAATCAATGTTTTACTTTAATTGAAAAAAAAAACATATGATTTTAGAAAAATGAAGTGATATAAATATTGCCAATCCTGTTTTTAAGATTTTAAAAATGGTATGGTTGAAGAAAATGCTCATACAATTTTGCCCTTATAAAAAAAACAGCTAAAATTAAAGGAATAGAAAAATAGAAAAAATGTTCTTTTAAAAAATAAAGGACTCTTTTTAAAAGTTCTTATCGAATAAAATTATTTAAAAAGTATGATAAATTTCTTACATAACCCTTTTTAACATATTTCAGTAATTAATGAGTAAATGTATAAGAAATTTACTCAAAAAATGTACTGAAGTTAAAATTAAACATGGTTATTTAATAATTTAGCAATGTTGGAATATTAAAACATAGCAGTGTTTATAAACATAGCAATTCAAACAGAAAGCAACTATTAAAGAAAGTAGAAAAAATACCTTTTCACTGGTTCCCCCAGGTAGAGTTTGATGTACTGGTGTAAAACTATGTTCCTGGATTTTCATTGGGGGTGGTAGTTCTACATCTAATACTTCATCATCATCTACTGATATACTCTTTTTGCTTGAATCCATCTAAATGATTATAGAATTTAAGATAGTAGGCAACGCTAGAAGTTTATTGCACTACACATAAAAAAGGTATATAAATCACACCACTTTATTTTGTTAGATTAAAACTAATAAAAATGATATTTTATTAGAAAATTACTTAAAAGTAATGTTTTCAATTTTTAAAATAATAATCTAAAAATACAATTCAGAAAACTAAAATATCTTTAAAAGTCAAACATTTACAGTTTAATTTATCCTAATAAATTTTTTTTATGTGAGAAAACTGAACATACAATGATTAATAGAATGCATAGCAATTAAAAAGTTTTGCATAATACTGATTAAAAATAAGTCTTTATCTACTTTATTATTATAATTTTTTTATTAATGTTTGTAAAAATTTTCAGAGGAAGCAAACAGATATTTATATACATTGTTTTTGATAAAGATAAAAAAAATAATTTTAAAAAAAAAGAAGAAAGATTTTCTATATTTTTTTGAAGTTTGAAACATGTTTCAAGTTAAGACTTCAAGAACAATTACAATAAAAATTAATGTCGGAACTGCGATTCTTATGTAATTACTTAATAATGCTGCAAAATGGGGCAAAAAAATCACCAAAATAAACATAAAATGTAGAATCATTATTTCTTTAGGACACAGGACTTACGAATTTCTGGGTCTCTTTTTACTACAAGCAGGTCTCTAAAATATGAATTCTCTACCTATCCATCGATTAATATGTACATTAAAATTTTTAATACTTATTGATAGAAAAAATAAAGAATTTCAAAGATAGAAAAGAGTTATATTAGAGTTATCAAAATTTTAAATTAGGACTAACATCAAGGAAAAACAAATATGTAATTAATTTGATACTCTAGAAAAAACTTCCCTGTATTTTCTCTGTACATATTATACACACTATATTAAGAGGAAACACACATTTACAGTGCCCTTGTGTCAGCTATATTGGCTATCTATATATATTAGTTTTAATTGCAGGTAAAACATAGAGAAAAAAAAAGGAACAGCTGAACATATTTTAATAATGCAATAGTAATTGAAATAGTTTAGTATAGCTGAAATATCATCCTTAAATATCCCATAAATTATGCTTTGAGTGAACACCATTTTTTAAAAGACAAAAATAAAAATCCCTGTACTTTCCCAGTTTGAAAAGGAAACTCACAATTTAATGCATTTTTCCTGAAAATTTTAGATGATTTTTAAATTGTATGTTTTTCTAGGTTCTTTCTACTTATCCTGTGGAGTGACAATCTTTATAATCGATTTAAAATTCAGTCACAAATTTGATTGTGTAAATCTGCTGTTGAGATATTTTTCCACTGAACAATTAAATGTCTTAGAGGATGAGTCTTGGCACATTTGATGCACCATAGTAAGTAAGGCATGAAATTATATTTCTATTTACAAAACACAGAAAATGTTTTAGCTTTCTACTTAAATGTCAAACTTCCTAAAGACAATGACTAATTCACAAATTATTTAATAAAACTGAAATTCCTGCTAGCTTCGTATTAAATGAAGAAATAAAGGCCTAAAATATATCATATTTAGTTTACTTGAAATCCTCACAAAAAAAAGGCAAACAGCTTCAAATTTTATTATATTACATTTATGTGACAATTATAACCTAAATGAACACTAGTTTAAAATGGTATGAGAATTTAACAGTAATATCACAGTTTGAATAAGTGTTAAACCAATGTGAACCTGTAATATTCCATTTTGTGCAGAGTGCAAGGACTTTTCAGATGCTTCTCTTTTGCTGGTGATCTAAAATAAATGCATATTTTTAAATATCAACCAACCAATAAATAAAAAATATTATTATTGAAAAAAAAAGCTTTTAAATAACGGATTTACTTTAGGCTGTTGAGATGCTTTCTTATTGGAAACTGACTTAGATGCTTCACTAGCAGATCTTTCTACTCTACTGTGACTAAGTTTGCGAACTGGATTAGATAACCATTTTCTAAAATGTGAAATAATTGAATTATTATAAATAACTTTAACTCAATAATAATTTTATAAATTTAAAATCTTTTTAGATGAAATATATTAGTTAAGAAAAATATAAACTTAGAAGAAACCAGTTTGAATGATAAAATACCTAAAAGCTCCTCGACGTTTTGTAGCTGGTATAGATGAGAGATTTGTTAATGGGTATGTGCTACTAGGACTTAAATCAGAAGTATTTATATTTGCATCTGTAACACACATAAAAGAGAAATATTAAACTTTGGATAGAATTCAAAATTATGCAGGATAATTTAATAAAAAAAGAACAAGAAATTAAAAAATGTAGCCTTTTATACCTATAAAAATAAATATATTAATAACATTATTAATTAGTTAATAATAATTGCTGCAACTGCATTTTTCATTAGGTTACATAACGATGATTTTGATGCTCAGAAATGTTTTAATATAATACTGCCATGCAACTGGAAAAACAACCCAAGTGCTGTTGATAGATTTCGAGATAAGTGACTTGAGAACTATTTTCTTTTCTGTGCTTGTACCATGAATGATAAAATAGAATTTCAAAAAACTGATAAAACAAAATTTATTTTTGAAAAAAAAATTTTTTTGCAATAAATAGCTTATGATACAAAAATGTCAAATATATAAAAATCTCAATTTTTAATGTTTATTTTTCGAAAGAATGGCAGAATTAACAATTACAAATATTTTTTAGGAATTTTACTAGACTTTTTTTACCTATTAATTTAATATTACTATAAAAATTGATCTACTGAAAAAAAAGAATAAACAATTTTCATCACTGATTATGTAGTTAATCACTTACTTTAAAGCTATTGATATATAATTTGCATCATTTAGTATACAAGTTTATTCTGTACACTCTTACTCACATTTACACCAGAGAGCCATTTCATTATGACCACCTTGCTAATAACATGTAGGACCACCTTTAGCCCTCAAAACTGCTAGCACCCGCCGTGGTATTGATTCCACAAGGTGCTGATAGGTAGTCTGAGGTATCTGGTACCAAGCGCTCACCAACTGGTCCTGCAATTCCCTCACATTGCGAGGGGGTGGCGTGGCAACACGAATTTGGTTTTCCAAGCAGGACCACAAATGCTCTATTGGATTAAGGTCAGGTGAATTTGGGGGCCAAGACATGACTTGATAGTCACTGGAATGTTCCTCGAACCAATCCATGACGATTCAACCCTCATGACATGGTGCATTATCCTGTTGGTAAACACCATCCCCCGCAAGAAAAACTGTTGCCATGAATGGGTGAACCTGGTCTGCAACTATGTTCAAGTAGCTTACAGACGTCAGGGATTGTTCTATGAGGATTATGGGTCCTAATGTGCTCCATGAAAACATTGTTCCTGGGCGAGAAACCATGAAAACCTGGGCGAGCCCATTGTTATAGATGAAGGTGGGTCATAATGTAATGGCTCTTCGTTGTATATCACTCTTACTTACATTTTTAAATTAATATCAAATAACAACTTTAATATCAAACATCAATAGACAATAAAAAAATTTTGACTACTAAATTCAATAAGGAATTAAAATATAATTGATTGCACAGGTGAATCTATCTTTTATCTGAATTGGATCAAAATGTTTTAAAAGATAATGATACAAAAATAAAGATAAAATTTTTAAGATAGAATGAAGAAATTGTTAACTTCTAAATTAATCTTAGGTAAATATAATGTATATATATATTTACCTTACATTTTTATATAGATTTTAATGTAATTGGTTGGTAAAAAATTAGTAATAAAGTAAAAAAGTATCATTTACCTTCATTTTCATTTGTTTTATGTACAGGAATTTTTGAATGTGTCTTTATACAAGATGGGGGTATTAATCCTTCTTGATTTGTTGCATTTGCTTCGTCTTTTGATACATGTCTGACTAGATACCAATCATTACAGGATTCTAATACTTCTACTTGTTGACCAGCATGAACAGTTAATTCTAAAGAGCCAGGTATAGCTTTATGATCTTCTACAATATTAGCAAGTTCCCCTCCCTATAACAACAAAAAATTAATTCATTAGTTGATACAGTGAAACAATAAAACATGGTTAAAACTAGATCTGCACTAAAATTTCATAAATAAAAACAATAAAATTTTGTTCACATAAATTATTAATATTAACCAGTTATTAAAAATTAATATGAAAGAATAAGCTTGGTTTAATATATACACACGTTTAATAAAATGAAACAATCTGAAAGAATGAAATTGACAAAAGCATAGAGAGATTGACACATAGAAATATATTCTATGGAGTTTATGTTCTCCCAAAACTTTCATTTCACTTTATAATTTTGATACTCATTTAAATAGATAGCCTAGGGACAGCAAACAGTGGCGACCTTAGAAGCCTCTTTTAGGGTAAAAATTCTTAAATTTATCACTGCACTTTAATCTGAACTTACCTTCAGTACTACTTAAAATAAAATGAAATTCACAGCAAAAATGAATAAAGCTTTACAATGCCAAAATTTCAAAAATAATAATATGAAAGTCAGAAACTTATAGTAAGTAAGTATTATTATTTTATATTTAAAGAAAACAAATTCACATATTATTAATATATTCACAGTTGAATCAAACTAAAATTTAAATATATAAAGAAATAATTTTGGAACTAATTCACAATGAGAGAATAAATTTATTAATAATGATAGAAAATTAATTTTAAAGCCATTTTTGAAATTAGAATAATAATTTTACAAGTGCAAAATAATAACAGAATTTATATGGATGACACTTTGTTTTAATTTTCATTAACTTTTAGCATTCTAGGTTAAAGTTGAAAGCAACTAAAGATTTCAGGATGTTCACCAGATGAACTTTATTTATTTTTAACAAAATTTATTTGCAATAAGAAAGTAATACCAACAACTGAGCAGAAAAGGGAAGCAAGCTACAAAAAAGTGGAAGAAAAAAATTCTAAAAAATATTTTTTGCAATAAGGAATGGGTTTCTGTACCATTTGTGGCATGTGTGAAATGTGTTGATTACTACTGAGGTAACCAATTAAAGCTCAATATTTTCATACAAAATAAAAGTTTTTCATGATTATAACTTTTAAAAACTTTTCAAGTAAAAAAATATAAATAAAGAGAAAATCTTTAATATAAATTTTCAACGTTATAAATATGCAACTAATTCAAGAACAATTACTTAAAAAAAATCATCAATGTCAAGTTATATCGTACCTTTTCACTATCTGTTGTATTCCCTGATCCAAATGAAGCAAGAGAAACTCTTTCTTGGTTTTCTATACTACCTTCATCCATGGAAGAGTCTTCTAAGTCCCTATTAAAAAATTATATTTAGGAAATTATAATTTGCAACATCAAGTATAAATAATTTAAACAATTGATAAGCTTAAACTAATTTTATTTTTAACTTATTTTTTCATTTTTATTCATAAAAGACTTTAGATATCTAATAAAAATTCCATTGATTATTTTTCATTAAAATTTTATGAACATTTAAATTAAAAGAGAATAATGATGAAGAATTAATAATTTTTATCAATTGACTTACTTATAGCCTCCAATAGCCTGTAAAAGTTCCATTTAAAATTTCACACACTTTTAAATTACAATGGAAAAATAATCTATAGCTAATGCCGATTTATATGCGTAATGTATGCAATGAAGACTATGTTTGTATTAGGTTTAATTTTTTTATTATTTATTTTGTAAGACTTAAGTGTTTCTTGACAGCTCTAATAAAAAATATAATTGAGTTTTCCAGATTTCTCACAATAGGTACATTTCTTTTATGCTAAGGCTAATTTTTTATTGGGATGTTAGAAATCTTAAAGCCGATATTGCTATTGCCTGATGTAGGATAAAAATTAATAAATTAAAAACAATAAGCACATACCTGCTTGATCTATTACTGATAGATTTTGAAATTTTGGTATGGCATTTAGATAAATTGAGGGTAGACAGTGCACTGCTAAAGTAAGTTTCCTGAATTACTTCTCTCAATTTCTTAACCCAAGATTGCTTAGTTTCTAAAGAAGATGCCTGAAATGTATGAACATCACATATACCGAACAAATAAAACACCTTTAAATAACATACACACAGTTTCAAAATCAAGTGAAGAAGGAAGAAATATAATAAATATTTAAAATTACAACCTTGAATAATAACTGAGACTTACTTTTAAAACTATTTTATTCTCTGCAAGAGGAGCTCTACCTGTCCATACTGCAAATTTACATTCATCACCTTCTACATGTTCAGTAATGCCTACTTCAGATGTCTATAATAATAATAATAATAATAAAATAATTAAATAAAAATAAATATGAAAACTAAAAAAAAAAGCAATTTTTTTAATATCAAAGCATTTAAGCTGTTAATGAATAGGTGATGTTTAAAGGGTTAAATAGGTATTGATTATTAAAAAATCTTTTTATTTGAAACTTTTTGTGCATGTAATAAAAAAAAAATTCTAAATATTTTTCTATCATTAATTAGTATAATAAATCAATAAAAAAACTGAGGTATTGAATATTACTCGAGAATTTTAAAGATAAATTTTATTTATTAAGTTAATTCATAATTTAAATCATAAATTTCAATTTTTATGCTAATGCATTACATAAATATATTTGTTTGGAAATACTTTATAACAATTTCCTATAATATAAAGATTAAAAAAGTGTAAAGCTTTAATCGCACCAAACTTTTTTGTAATCTCATAAACAGAAAATAGAACTTACAAGTAATTTGTTTTTATAAATATATTTAGCTTTGCCATTAGAATCTTTGACCTCTTTACTAAACAGAAGATACAGCTCAAAGAGAAAAATGTGTCTTTCTCTTCCTTTTCGAATCAAAGATTTAGGTTCAAATACTTGAAATGAATCTTGCAATATTACTTCTCCAAGCTGATCAAGTGAAACCTAAGATAAAACAAAATATTTATAAGAGAATTTGTAATGCTTTGCAATATTTATAAGCTTTCCGATTACATATACATTCAGGAATTTTTTTAATACAAGAAAGTTAAGCCTTAGTTTTGATGCCAAAAATAATTATTCCAACATACACTGAATAATTTTCATAAAGCAAAACTATCTCTTTTTTTAATGTTTTTGTTTTAATCTTAAAAAAATTAGAATCTGGAGTTTTGTTGCACAATGAAAGAGCTATTTACATTCAGTACTTACATAATAAGATACATAAGATAAGAGCTATTTACATTAAAAAATTCTATACGAAAGTAATATAAGTAGATTTAATTAAAGCTAAGCAATTTAATAAAGTAATTAAATTATATGCAAAAAAATTTTTATACCATATATGTATGCCTTTAATATTTCTTTTTCCTCAATAATAATAAAAAAGAATTTTTAAAAAAAAAACATTCTTGAAACTTTATTTGGAAAACAACCAATCAAACATTAAGATAGTGAATTCATTTACGATTTGCTTCACCTTAAATTTATTCATTTTAATCCAATTAATTGCATTCTTATTTATCCAAAAGCATGCATTAAAAAAAAAGTCTGAGTCTAACACTTTTACTGTTCTGGAGCAAGCTCTGCGCAACAAATGCTATTCTTTTATTTGGCATTTTAAGTGTATATCTAAATTTTACAAGTTAGTAAAGTACAAGTTAGTTTAAGTGTACATCTAAATTTTAATAGGCTTTACTCCTTAATTTAGCTTGCCTTATATAATCTTTAAGAAAAAAATAATTTTGATATTTAAAATTATAAAACTTTAAACATGTCCCTTAGATATTTATTTTTATCAGTTTCTAATTTTATTTTTCTGTTTTCAGAATACAGAAGTACTTCTCTGGAAGGAAGAAATACATTTTGGTAACACAGAGGAGAAGAAAAAAAATGTGTTTTGGAGTAAGTAAACTTGGTTATTGGAGCAAATAATTTTTTTATTCCGAGTCGCATATTGCGCGTCAAATTACATTTTTGAGAATATAAATTTACATTTTATAACAGGTTTTACAGAGCTGATACAAAATGCATTGCTAAAAAAAAATAATGTAATAGAAACACAACAAAGAATCTTTCTACATTAAAAAATCATAAGGGCCACTGCTGTTTTGGGTGTTCAACTAAATGTTACATTTTGCTTTAAAGAGTTTGCTAGATCAAACCGGCGGATCGGAATACCGAACCTGCGACCTCTCATTCTGATATTCTTTCTGCTGCCAGAAATTAACTGCAACTGACTGCAGGATACTGATGTCATAATTATTCAGCGCACATTTTCTCCAGTATATATATATCTGTAAAACCACAAAACTACTACTACTCTGTTATTCACTATTTAGAATTTTAATTTATTTTTAAGTTAGTCACGCAGCTTTTGTGACTCTTATTATTTTCCCGGAAAATAAAATTTTTTATTTTTATCTTCTGATTGTTTTGATGTTGTCTTTGGTTCCGTAAAAATGTAGGAAAGCTATTCCTCGTTCCCACAGTAGCTTAAAAATAATAAGACTTATAAAATTTAAATTATTCAGGAGTGTTGAAAATTGTCCAGGGAATACAATTGAATTTATATATTAGTATATTTTAACATACGATAATTAGTTAGAGAACTAATAATTGTTGAACTTGTAGAAAAAAATACAAAATAGGCCAATCTCCATAAGTAACTACAGAATTGAAAGTTGGTATGCTGAAAGGTTCATATTTGTAAATGATCTTAAAATGGAGATTTTTTCAAAATTCTAATTTGGGGCCGGAATAGCCTGGTTGGTAGGGCACTGGGCCCATGTCCAAGAGTTCGTAAGTTCGATTCCCAGACTGGCCGAAGACTTTCTGTGTAGTAAATTGTGACTGATGCACATTAAATCTGTCGAGTCGTTAAGTCCTCCATGTTCCCATAACAAATCAATACCTCTGGGAAGGTACTGATACAAGATTTCCTTGTCTTCTGAATTGGTTCAAAATTACAAGGCTGCGGAGCTGAGCATTAGTAGTCATAAACCCAAAATTGGATCGGCTGTTCAACGACGGATATAAAATAAAATTCTATTTTGTTTGAAAGTTATTGCAATTTTAAAACTTTTTTTTAATTTTTTGTTTTTGCAAATTTTTTCCTTACTTTACGTTACATTTTGCTTTGTGTGCATAATCTATATACAACACAAACAATTTAACTTATTTATAATACTTAATAAAAACTTGAAATTATGAAGTTAAGCAGAAAAATGTACAGAGAATACAACAGAACAAAAAAAAAACATTTATAACAAGCGAATTTCATATTTTAATAATTACTTTTTGACACACTCTATTCAATGGGGAGGGGGGAGACCCACCTAACTTCTTTGCGAGAAAAGCATGCTAATCAACGTTTAGGAGAAAAGGAAAATTGTTTTATATTTCGGAACAATAAAACTAACTTCGAGGACCAAATTCGACACCAAACTGAGCTGAAGTTCAGCTTTTTGCTCAATAAAATTATTAGAGTGTTGGAGCAGCTTGGCATACTTTATAGAGAAAAAACAGCTTTTAGGAGAAATTTGTTGTGGAGCAGTTTGGTGCAATTTACACAGCTGTTCAACCTCTGAAATTCTACTACTTCTTTTATTAACTGAAAATAGATAATAAAGATAATAGATAATTCTGTATCTATAAATTTTTAATGTTTGATTTGCGTTTGCGGTTTTGCATGGTTCGACACTCAGAACTCTTGAAAATAATGCTGATTGAAAGTTTTTTCTTTTAAAATGATGACCATTAAAGAAATGAAAAGAATTTTTGTTCTAATAAACGTAGGTGGCACTACTAGTACAACATATACCGGCTTTAACAGTATCATTTATTTCTTGATGTTTTTCTTCTTTTCTTTGGTTTTTTACTTATATTAAACCCTTCTTTTAAAAACAATTAATTGTCCAGAATTTAAAACAAATTAAAAAAACACTATTTCTTTTTTTTATAAAACAAATGGATAATAATGCTTGCTTTAAGGTAATGAAAAAATATGAGACAAATAAATAAAAAGCTTAATAAATCATTATGCAATATTGATAAAAATTATAAATACTTTAAAAAAACACAGTCTAAAATCTATAAATTACATACAAATTAAGCATTATATTTTCCTATACAAAGTTGTTTAAAAATATTATTAACACTCAATCAGTTTCGAAATGGTCAAAAACTTTTTACCAATTTAAAAATGAATAATAAAAAATAAATATTTGAATGTAGACTAAAAAAAACTAAAAATTACCAATTTATATGAAAAAAAACTTTTTTAAGCATCATCATTAAAAAAAAGCACTATTAAGCATTACTTTACATAGTTAATAACTTTAAGACATAAAATATAGACAAGATTCTTACATCACATCCTTCAAGCATGCTGAGATGCATAGCGTCATTAGCCTTCTTTGGAACACTTAGCATCACATCTAAACCATCCTAAATTAATAAAATAAGTGATTTCAGACAACAACAAAAATTTACACATGCCAGGGAAATGATTAAATAAGAAAATCATCATTAAAAAAATTATTTTAAATCCATCAGAATTTTTTTCTGTCTATAGCTAATATTCATGCACAGGAAAAACTTTTAAACACTAAAATTTAATTGATATGCAAGTGGAGAAATATCAGAGGTCTGACTAACTTTTGACTAATATATATTTTTTTAAACATAATGAAATTTTTAAGTTGAAATTATTATATAACTTATATCTGAATCACTCATCTGTTTACATTATTATTTTTATTTAAATTATTAACTGCTCTTTTTATTGATTATTTATGGGAGACAAAATGTGCTCAATTATTGTATATTAAAACTTATCTAGCATATGAATTATATTGTTTACTAATGTCTAAATAAAAGTTACAAGGAATTTGGTCCGAAAAAATATTAAATAATTATTTACTAATTAAAAAATAATAAATAAGAACTGAAATCACTAAATTAATTCAGTTTATGCCACTAAATTGGATTATCTGAAAATGATTCAATTACTTTTATTTAGGTTTCTTATTAGTCTTCTTTTGGGTCAAACCTCCATTAACAGCTATTTTGAAAAAATAAATAAATAAAATTTAAAATAAACTTTTTTTGCTTTTTTTTCAAAAGTAAACTTTAACTAAAAACACAAATAAACTTTTTCCATGTATGTTAATGACAATATTGATCATAAATATTTTTTTTTTTATTTTTGGTAGAATATTTGTTTAAAGGGAATATTCATGATTTTTTGGTCATATTTTTTAGTTTTTTTTTCCTTCAATTTTTATGAATTTTCAGTTTGTTTTCTTTTTTCATTTTAAGAGCTGGTGAATTAATTTTTTCCTTATACATTATTATACATTGAATCTTAAATGTTGATCAGAATTTTTCAAGATATAAGAATTTACATTATAGACGATTTTTTTTTCTTGTTGAAGAAATATCAGTAAATGCTGGATAATACTTCTGATGTTAGATTATTAATCAACTTAAGATTAATTAATTTTTATTGAATTTTATTAATTAATTATATATTTTAATTACAACTTTTTTTTTATTTAAGTTTACAATAAATTACAATCTATTTTTTTTTATAAAAAAAAGTTAAGATAGAACATGGCTTTGAAAATTAAAAAAACATTCTTTTTTATTTTAAGGTCAGTTTTGACAGTAGTTAATCACTTTTTTTTGCGGCATATTTTTAAAAGAACATTGAGGTTAACAACATACTTACCCTGTTAATGACAAATGACATAAGAGAGAAAAACTTGTAACAATAAAAAAAACTACTTTTCAAGACAAAAATTATATCAAATGTGATTTTTTTTCTTGATTTCATCTGCTAATTGCTCATAGACAAAAGAACCTAATTTAGCTTGATTCAATGTTGCAATGTGGTGCTCATCAGCTAAACAAAGGTTTAAATATGAAAAAGATATGGTATGTCAAATTTTCTTTCCTTTTTTTTTTTCTTAAAAGACAAGTTTTGAAAATGCATAATGAAATCATGAACAAAAAAAAAAGTTATAAAAGAAAAATATTCACACAACCGATTTCCACAGATCAAAAATTCATTAAATCTTAAAACTAAAAGACAGAATCTTACACTGCAGTTTGCACATAAAATAGGTAATAATTCTTTTTTAATTTTCTTATTGGAACTATTTCATGAAGATTTTATATGCATTGAAAACAAGTTACGTTTTGTAATATAAAAAATAGTTAATAAAGATCATATTCCTTACTTTAATTTCTCCTTGATCCTCTTCACAGCATGACAAAAGATCCTTTAATAGTAGCTGATATTTAGTTATTCGTTGCACAGGTTTAATGAGGTAAGCTGCAATAGGATGAGGTATGTTGTGTTTTCGTTGAACATCCTGTTAGAAAAATATTATAAACGCTAAAATTTTTCAAACATATTGTACAATAATTAAACATAATAAATCTATGATAAATAATAAGGATAATAAAGCTAAGCTCACTACATAATATGTATATTAAAAAAGATTTAAACTACAAATAATAAAAAAGGAAGAAAAAGCATACCATTATAATATCATTATATTGAAGACAAAATATGTAGCTTCTCAGAATTATCTTACAAACTTGAATAAGACTAATTTGGATTTCTGCTGGTAGACTAATTAATTGTTTATGTCACAAATAGCAGATTGATACTGCTACCACAAAATAGAATATTTAGTTGGTATTGATTGAATCAACAGGTAAATACTAAATTTCATCAACAACAAGAAAAATTAGCTATTTACACTATTTTACAAAATAGTTCATGAAATACAGCACCACTTGATAAATTCATTAAAAAAATTATGCAAGCCTTGTTTACATCTTTAAGAACACTATGAATAAACAACTTTCTGAGCAAGCATGTACCATCCAACGCTTAGATTAGGTTGAACAGTTAAATAAGTTAAGAGTATAATTATTTTTACAGTTTTAATGTAAACTTATCAAAGATTAACAGAAAACATAACAACATTGTAAACAGCTAAAAATATCACAAGCTTGAAGAGAATTTTTTTTTTTTTTAACTGAAAGTATACATGTATAATTACCTCAAAATAGTTACCAGCATGATGCACTAGTAAAGAATTCGATTCTGGTTTATTCTTGCAATACTTTACGTAAACTTCAAACTTTTGTGCCTATTTTGTTAAAGAAAAAAAGAAGGAGCATAAATAAAAAAGTGCAAATTAAAACATTTAAAAAAAATCATATGAAAGATGAAAAAATTCATACCCAAGTCACAAAACAATGACCAACATCTTCAGGCATAGTCTCATATTTTTCTAACTCTTTAAGAAATATTCTGATAGGGAATTAAAAGAAATATGAAGTATATATAATTATTACAGTCTATAAAAATACAGCATAGAGTATTCTAGAGTAAAAATATTTATAGTATTTATCAATATTATGATTTTCAAATATACAATAAATTATGTTATTCAAACTTACTGATCATGGAATTGAAAGATTTCAATCATATTTCCGAATAAAGTGTGACTTTTTCTTTGCAATCCTGATGGAATGTTATCATCAGTTTTCTCCATTTCTGCCATATAAGTTTTAATGCATGTCTCCAAGTCTTTTACATAAGTTCTTTCAGTCTGAAGCAGTTCTGCCATGATAAATCTAAAAAATTAAAATAATGTATCAGAAATATTCAATACATTTATCGGAAGAAATTCATCATAATAAATATACATTAAACATAGATATAAAAAGACGCCCGGTGGCTGAGCGGTAGCGCTTCGCGCTGTCGTGCCACAGGTCCTTGGTTCGATCCTTGGGCCGGGCAAGGTCGACTCAGCCTTTCATCCTTTCAGTGGGTCGATAAAATGAGTACCAAGCATGCTTGGGAACTAACACTGGGGGTTCCGCGTCCGGCTGACCACCTGACCGGAACATATGCTCCTGCACCCCAGAGCCCAAGGTCAAGAAAACTGAGATGGGCACAGTCGGCCTTGGCCCTCTTAATGGGCTGTCGCGCCACTGAGTTAGTTAGTTATAGATATAAAAAAAAATCCAATTTGTAACATAGTAAAAATTGCAGAAATTTTTATATATATTATAACCAGAATTTTTTAAAGCTGCATTTTTATGCATATAATTATATAGTTTTAACCTAGTTAATCTGTGCACAAAATTTATTCAAACACACAACTTTGAATTTTAAATGTCTTTAAAGAATATTACAGAAAAGTAATCTTCTTTAAATTGAACTTTTCTGGTGACTAAATGAATCTTGATGTGCAAAACCTTTCCCAGATTATTAGTTAGCTTTGAAAGATTTACAGATTTAATGAGTCTTACCTAATTGTCAACCAGATTATATAAAGTTAATTATTTTAAAATTGAATTAAGTTAGGTATATTTAACAAACAAGTAAGAATTTTTGAAAGCAAAAATACAGATCAAAAGAGTGAAAGCACATACTGAAAAGATATTTAAAAATTGAACACATTGCTTACTCTTTACGGCGAGCCGATTTACGTTTTTCTTCATTAAGCTCCTTAGCCGCAGCCTCCTTCACTTTATCTTCTAAAGTTGGATCACTGTGTCGGTCTAGAGACAAATCTTTAGCATCTCTCTGTAAAATAAAGCTAGTTTTTAATAATGTTTAAAATTAAGTGCTTGGAAAATTACTAAGTAATATTTATAAATTAACAGATCACACTATATATTTTAATTTTACTATTATTTCACATAAATAGGATAAGAATCAAGGAACTAGATTTTATTAATGTTTAAAATTACTTGATAGAAATACTGCTAGTAATATTTATAAATGTAACATCCCATTATGCCTCTTAATTTTTTTATTTTTCCCCCACAAAGTCTTAGAAAAATGAAAAAACCAGGCACTTTGGAAACAAACACAGAATATTGCAGACTATAGATTTTTTTAATATTAAGGTGACCAAAATTGTTTTCAAAACTAGTCTTACATAATTTTTAACATAATAATAATTGTTTAACATAATAATTTTTTAATCTAGTTTTTTTATATT
The DNA here is from genome assembly GCF_043381705.1 of Parasteatoda tepidariorum. Classification (NCBI taxonomy): domain Eukaryota; kingdom Metazoa; phylum Arthropoda; class Arachnida; order Araneae; family Theridiidae; genus Parasteatoda; species Parasteatoda tepidariorum. The sequence continues at coordinate 82,013,243 of NC_092204.1, read as the reverse complement.
TAAATAAGGGAGCAATAAAAATTTTATAATAGTTTAGAAAATGAGAAAGAAAACCAATGTTAAGATACTGAAAAACTAAGTTTTATAGATAAAAAAAAGTGTATTGCAAAAGTTACAAGATTAGATGAATCTTATTAAGCAGTTTCAAAGTGCTTGATATGTTTTTGAAACTCTAAAAATAGCAATCAAGATTAAGTGAAATTTTATTTAAAACAGATACACCAATACTTGCCAAAGTAAAAAGGAAAATAAACATGACATAATAAATCTTAATTGGAAATAATAGCTTTGAACAATGAGGAAATTTTCCCGATCTAAAATATAAATGTGTATACTTACATCAGATTGCAAACCCAGTTTTTCTTCCAACTTTTGACGATACTGGTCCATACGTTCACTGAAATCTTTATAACTTTGATCAACAGATGCAACCCACTGTTTGATTGCAGACGCATGAGCATGCCCTCGCTCAACAAGACTATCAGCAAGCTGAAGCAGTAATCGGACTTTCTCTCTCGTCTCCTGTTATAATAAATAATAATTAAAACATCTAGAATATAAGGATAAACAAGTTAAAAATTCTCACATTTAATATTTTTAATATAAATATCCAATGCAAGGAAAAAGTTTTAAACAAAAAAATGACTTACTTTGGCATTGCCTTTAAATTCATTGTACTCTTTGAGCAAAGATTTTGTTTCTTCAACATTTTCCCCTAACGTCCGACGATTATCAAGATAGTCTTCCCCTGTCTCTCTTATCCATTCCAAAGCCTTAATAAAATGAAAAACTACTTTAAAGCTTCATTTTTTTTAAACTTTCTTTTTTTATACAATAAAAATGGAGTTTTGAAAAATAAATATTGTACACTTTAAATTTTTCACACTTTAAATGTGCATTAAATAAAGATTGTTGCGTGCCTGTGCACCTTTTCTGTGGTAAGAAACAAGAGTAAAGAGAGGTGTTTGTAGAGAGAAAGTAAGCAAATATTAATTTGAACTAAGTTTTGAATCAAAAGGTTAATTAGATCTGAGATATACACTCAATTTCAATAAAAATTTACTTAGTAATTAAAAAATTGTAATGTCCAAAAAAAAAAAAGAAGAGAAAACTAAATACTAAGCCTTTTTAAAAGTTTCTTTTCAAATCTGAATATAAAGGTTACTTTTGTATTTGAACATTACACTACACGTGTCATGTCTTAAGCACTAAAAAGGTGAAAAGTTATAAAGTTGTTCTTTTTCGAGTTTATAGCTTTTACAAAATCCTTATATCTTGACAAATTACATTATTTCACATTATTTAATACCAGACATACTTTTCTAATAATGCATAATACAATAATAAAAACCATGCAAAGATTTGTGAACTTTACAAAAGTTTAAAAAGTGGTAATTTTTTTCGTTGAAAAAAAAAAACTTTATCCTATTTTTATTTTAAGATACGTTTTTCAATCTGGAGGAATATATAATTTCCCCATACCATATAACTATGATTATTTTCAACCCTAAATACAGATTGTACAATATAGAGTTAAATCAAAATATAAAGTGACTGATCTACATTATGACAAGATTAGGAAAATAAAACACCATTTTAACTCTTTTTAATTCAAAAATTTAAAATATATAGTAGATAAATTAAAATGAGCAGTAACATATCAAACATTTTTATCACAGAATTGCTATTGCACCATGAAACAAAATTTTTTACTCATGATCTTAGAGTTACCTGTTTTTTCCCTCTTAATGTATCAGAGCAATTTTAGTAAAGTACTCAAAGAGCAGTCTAGCTAAATGTAACAAAATTATTGCACAAAATATGATTTAAGAAAATGGCATCCTAATAATATCATTGCAATGTTTTAAAAAATTTTTTTCATTATAAAAAGCCTGTTAATCCAATCCAAGTTCTTGTATCTGAGGAATCTTGCATCAGGCTAACCCTGGGAGGCTCTCGTGGTCTTTCTCTCCATGTAAAGCAAATGCGGGTTGCAAAAACTTGGATGGTAAGTAGAACAGATTCTACTATCATCCAAGGAACTTGGATAATTGTTAACATGATCCAAGCAAAACAAAATTCCATAAATTTTGGTCCAAGAACTTGAATCATATAAAAAGGACTTCACACATGTTAGGGATAACATGTGTAATAAAAGAAAGCAAAAGTTGATTTTAACTTACCTGCTTAGCACTATTTTCGAAAAGGACAAATTGTTGGCATTGATCTAATCTCTTTTTCCGTGCAGTCCAGTGCTCTAAAACTTTATTTTCTTGACTTAACAATTGGTCTAGAGTAGCTACAATAAGAAAGTAAACGTTAACAAGAAGGAATTAATAATAAGATTAGCATCAAAATATTTAAAAACCATTCTGATTAATTTGTAAATACGAAATTAATAATAACAATTCCCTAAAAGTGCAGAAGAATATAATTTCAAACTAAATATTAATAAAAAATGTAAAGTTAAAAATATCATACCTTTAACTTTGTTTTCAGGAACCTTGTGATTAACTTCAATTTGGGAGCTATAATACTGTACACATCTGGTGCTATACTTTAAAAATGTCTCAGCTGTGCGACGAGCAAGGGTGCAGGCTTTTAAGAAGGCCTCTTTTTGTTCTTGGTGTTTCGTCAAGAGCTGAGAAACAAGTGCTATCTTTTCTTGAGTCTCCTTTTTCTCACCAGTTTCATTATTGCTGCCACACCAGTCTTCGTCTCTTTTGTATTCTCTCTCAAGGCTATCTAATACTGAACAAACCTAATGATAAAAAAAGGAGAGAAAATGAATAAGTATTCAAAAAAGTATGGTAGGAAATAAAAGTGATTACACTAAATTCAGAAAAAAAAAATTTTGATCAACAATCTGCCTGATAGATATGGTTATGTTATAAAAAAATATAATTAAGAGGGCCATTATAAATTGTCTTTAAGCATATAATAAAGTTTTTGGGAAAATATGGCTACAGACGAGAGTGATTATACTGAATACAGAACAAAAACTGTTTTTAGAAAAAGTCGCAAGAAATTTTTTTGTTGTTGTTCTAATTGTTAGAGATGATTATAAAATGAAATCACCAAAGTAGTCATGAGCAAAAACTTTACACTATGGATAAATCTGCAAGATTAATTTTGAAACTCACTTCGTACTGAAAGTTAAAACAATTATTTTGAAAATATATCACATTATATATATCTTTAACTGCATAAGATATATCTCCATTATATATATGGTTAACTGCAACAAAAGAAAAAAAGAAATTACATTAATTTTTACAAAAAATTTCCTAACTTAATATGTTTTGCGACTTTAAGCAAAAATTATAACTGTGTACATAAAGATTTTTACTATATATATATATATATATATGTGTGTGTGTGTGTAATTTTCATAAGTTCAACTTCATCTGATTATCATATCTTAAAGAATAACATTCATAAAAATCTATAAAGGAAGTAAATTTTTTTCAAAACTAGTATTTAAATTATGTACCTGTTCAGCAGTTTTGTAGAAATTTAAAGATGCTGTAGTTAGTTTATGCCTATCTTCTGCATGCGTCATAAGTTGATGCCAACTGGAATTAACCTCATCACATATTGCTCGTACACTTGAGGGGTCATAATGACTTGCTTGAATAAGAGATTCAGCTCGCTGTTGTACCATAACTGCACTTGAATGCGTTTTCTAAGAATAAAATACCACATGCACATTTAAAAACATACATTTTTATACGACAAATGAACTTGTGAACTATAATAAAATTATATACACAGGGATGAGATTGGCCAAAAGGCAAAAAAGCTGAATTTCCAAAAAAGTAAATTTTATGTACGTGCAATCGGTTAACAATAAATTCCAGACAGTTTAATATAATAAATAACAATGTGCTGACATAAAATTGTGTATTAATTTATTATTATATAAATGATTACATCGATACTTAACATTTAGTAAAAAGAAAAATTACCAATTGAAAAAATAAAGCTAGAAATTATATTTTTCTTCAGTTCACATAAGAGACAATTATTAGATACTTGAGAAACTGTCTGGTTTAGCAAATTAAAACAACTGAGAACATACATTAACATTCCATTTCTGTTAATAAATACTGTTACATGATTTAAGGCAAATATATCAGTAACATGACTTTTTAAATTATTTTGAAAAGAAAATTTACAGAACTTTTACAATTGGAGAATCGCTATGTTTATATTATAATCTGATCCTGTGAAACATGTCAATAACTGTGAAGTAAAAATATATAGTAACTCCTTAACATACAAAAATTGCTATTTTAGTTCGAAAAATTACATGGCAATCAGCAACTGTTTAGATAATTATTTTTCATTTGATAAGAACTTTTCATTTCATAGCATAAATAACAGCAGCATTATTTCTTAAATTTATTATTTTTTAAATTTTGCATTTTGATGCTGAGTTAATTAACTCTCTTTCCAAAAAAAAAAAAAAAATTTAATCACTTTTTAAGTGCTATATTTAGTCGTTAGTCCATCTTCAAACATCTTGTGACAAATCCTACTTTTTCTTCCTTGCAAGCCCAGAGTAAAAGTTTTGAATATATTCTATTCCAGTTTCGTTGATGTTGTAACACCTACATATACTAGTAATCGTCGATAGAAAAACAGTTACCTTTAGAGTAACTAAATCAAGAAAAAATTTTCTTCTTACAAGAATCGCAATAGTTGATCTTAAAATTGCGCGAATGCAAATGGCAATCCTGGATTTTAAAATAGCGTGAATATGAATCATGATTATGGATTTTGAAATCACGTGAGTATGAAACTAGATATACAATTTTGAAAATGGCAAAATACAAACTGCGATATAAAATTTTTAAATCGCGTAAATACAAATCACGATTCATAATTTTTAAATCACGTAAATACGAATCATTATGCGTAAATTTTAAATTGCATAAATAAGAATTATGAGACATAATTTTGAATGCAAATCCCAATGCCTTATTTTTAAAGCACGTATAAGACGAAAATCGATGTTTGATATTATAACCGCATGAGCGAATCACGGCATTGGATTTTAAACTCTTGTGAATAAGAATCGCTACATAGGTTTTTAAAAAGGCGTAAATACAAATCACGATATCAGATTTTAAATCTCGTAAATAAGAATCGGAATACGCAACTTTTAAATCACGTAAATACGAAAAGCTATGCTTGATATTAAAATTGTGTGAATAAGAATCGAGATATTAGCAGATTCCAGGCTTGCGACTTCTAAAAGACTTGTCTGAAGGAGCGTCGTTTGAATTACGAAAATACAAGATATCTGGCTGGCGGGTAAAAATGCAGAAAATCTTATCTTCTGTGCTTAAAAGCGGAGAAAATAGCTAAAATAAGTAAAAATGCGGAAAGGGTTGGTAGCTTTGTAGTTTGAATTTCCTGCTTACCTTTGAAAATCGGAAATAAAAATAATTATTATATTTCAGTGGCTGAATTTTCTGAAAAAGCGGAATATTAATTTAAAAAAAAGTGAAATTTTAAGAGAATCGGAGTTTTTGATAAAAAGGCTGAAATTTGAGAGACAAAAGTGAAAAAAAAAGCGGAAATCCGGTAAAAAGCGGAAAAATCTCATCCCTGTATACAATAAAATGAAATAATATCCAAATATATAACCTCAATGGCTAACTGAAACTGTTGATGTTCAGTTCTAAGTTGTTCTGCTTCTTGTAGAGTTGATGGTATAATAAAGGATGCAACAAGCATAGCTTCGCCATTACCAATCCAACTTAAAACCTACATGGAAAAAAACAAGATTTTTTTCAAAATTCAGGAATTAAAAATATGAGCATATAATTCATTAATCAAATGATAATATACCTGACTAGCATCATTTTCTAGCTGGCAGAGTTGGATACTTTGTTCGAGTTTAACACGCTTTGCTTCGGCAACATCTTCTAGGTCTAGATGACGCTCCTGAAGAAAGTCCAATAAAACTTGCACCCTTGCTTGTCCATCATATTGATGATCAGCCATTAGTTGTATCCCTGAGGATTCAAATAACTGGAGGGAGAAATGACTTTATCAATGCAATCATAATCTAATAAACATAAATATTTCATCCATAATTTAATGAATAACCAGTATTCTCCCTATGCACTTTTATAAAGGCAGCCTGCTCTGACAGCCCTTTGATCCTTATAAATGCACCCTCTTTGCCCTTTTTATAAAAAATAAACTGCAATCCCTTAAAAACACTGCCTTTTTATTCATATTCCATTTAAAGAAAGATTAACCCACTGTTTAAATAATAATTATACAATGGTAAAATTATCTGTTTAGATTATTATTAAATAGTTAAATTTTCATAAATTTCTCTTTTTCAGTGGGGGAAGCAGTATAATAAGGAATTTTTTAAGTGATTTTTTTAACTCACTTTTTTTGAAAAAATGTATGCGCATAGATTGTCTTTTAGCATCCCCATTTTTTATAAACTAAAAGTTCTTTTCTCAATTTGATAATGAATGAGAATTACTTTTTAATATAAACATATAAAATAATATAAGAGGGTAATTTAAAAATTGTTGAGGATCAAATTCAGTTATTAAATAATATTACACATTTTGATACATTTCTAGAGTATTAAGTGAGTGCCCTTTCAAAACTCCAAGGGCCCTTTTCTGTGAGGAAGCACTATGCCTTTTTTTTACTCCAAGAGTGAATTCTGGAATAACAAATTATTTCAGCATTAAAGTTAGGAAATAAAATAGGGCAATTTGGGAAATTTTGCAACAGGCCACTTTTTCAAAAAACCAAAAATTTCAAACAATAAAAAAAATTTATGTTAATAATAAAAGTTATTCTTTGAAGCATTTTTTTTATAAAATATGGTAAACATTATAAGGTTCCCTTCTAAAATGAAGAAAAATTTCAGGAAAGAAGCATTATAAAATGTTCATATAATTCCATTACATTATGAAATATTCATAATAATTCCATTTGTATAATAAATAATAACAATAAAATGCACATTGATGGAAAATGTGGTAATCCAGTGGCGACTGGCAGACAATATTATAATTGCTGTTTGTCGTCCAGTGGTTTGTGACGACACTTGATTTTGCCTCAACCATACATCAATATTCTTTGGGGGGAAAATTTTTTTTTGTTTTGAGATACAAAAAAAAAAGGAAAAGCTCCATTTTTGGAGCAATCTGGAAGAAAAATTATGCAAAAAAATTTGAATAGCAGGTTAAACATTATACGAAGCGTCTCAAATTTAGTATAAATTTCATCTAAGATTAATAAATAAATTAAAAATGCTGAATGTGTGAAGTGAGGTTATTACATTGTAAGAGGAAAAAAATAACACCAACAATAACACATAAATTGATTTAATGCTTATAATATTTATCCAAAGTTATCAAAATTTATACTTGATATAGTTCTTGTCCCCTCTGAATAACATCTAAGGCAGTCTGCTGCATGTTGCTGACACTTTCATTGTGTATATGCAAGGTATGTTCAGCTTCACTCATATCTCTTGCAATATCAGCATTTTGCAGTTCCTCAGACCATAGTTCTAACTGTGAAGATATCTAAAAAAGCATATATTTAAAAAAATATCAAAATGTATTGGAATAGATTTTGCTAAGCTGGCAAAAGCATATAATAAAATAAAATTTTTTTTGTTTATGAGTATGATCTTTTTAATTTCTTATTTAGTTACAAGAATGAAAACCTGTACAAACAGAATGAAAAATTGATTTCCATGAATAAACTTCATACCATTTGTCATAAATGCTATAAAAGTTCTTTTTCATAATCTTTATAAAAAATACAAACATCTCTTAGAATAAAGAAAAATATATTTTTATACTTGAATGTTGTAATAGCAATGACAAAATTAGGATTAATAGATATAAAAAAAAACAGAATATTTAAAGAAACAAAAATAAGTTATCTTAATATAAAAATGGAATATGATGATAAACAGAACCATTAAGAAAAATGCAAATCACTTGACTTAATGACTTAAAACCACAGACATGGTAAACAGGCAATCAGAGATAAGATCCCTTTTGATTTTGAATAGTTTAATAATTCAACCGCTCATAACATTTTAAGTTTTAATACTATTCTTACTAATTACAGTACAACAAAATTTACTGACTTCGGTTGTTTACCAATAAAACTTTGCCCTTTATTTCATTGAATATCAAATATGATAAAGATTTCCATCGTATAAAGAAAGTTTACTCTTTAATGTGTTATCTCTATAATTCATCTGAGAAGACAATATACTGCAGAAGATATCTAAATTAGAAGTAAGTATTACAACAAGCAAGTTGAAATGTTAACAGTGTGGGTCAAAACTGCATATTAATGCATTATTATTTTAATAATAATCAATAATTTTTGAAACTAAATCTTGATTTATGATTTGAAAATAGAATTATACCTTTCAGTAAAATTCCACATTTTCAAGAACATATTAGCAAAAAATGTGTGCCTAGAAAAGTTCAGTATTGCATAGCATATTAAATAGAAAGCTTATATATATATTAATTATAGTGCATGATTTATGTTGTCTTCCATATAAAAATTACCAAATTTTTAAACAATACATATGAAACATCTAATTAGATTTCTTTATTATATTTAAAAAATATTATTTGTTTTTCTAGTTATTGTTAGATGGTATTTATGACTCAGGTGGGAAGTAAATGTAATTTTATAAAAAAAATTGCTCTTAGATAGATTAAGTGGTAATGAATCTCTGGAGAAAAAAAATAAACTTTTGGCGTCATTCGCAAAATTAAAAAAAATCATTTGACAAAAGCAATTTTACCTCCAATGCATCTCTTTCAAACAGTCGCAGCTGAAGGCACAGATCAAGCTTTAGTTTTCTATTTGCCCAGAGTTCTTCAAGTTCCTCTCTACTTCGACTAAGAGATTCTAGAAGTCCTTCAATGGCAGCATTTGATGTACTAGAGTCACTATCAGGTTCTAATCCAGAGTTTCTAAAAGAAAGAGATTAGGGATTATAAGAAAATTACTAGATTAGATATTAAAAATTAATAACACAAAAAACATTCTAATGATATTGAAATATAAATAAGAGTTTTCAGTAGAAAATAGTTACAATGGTTTCATACTAATATGGCTCTTTAAATGAGACTTTCAGTTAATGAAGGGGATTTTGGGGTTCTTTCCATCTCTGAATAAATTATACAAATAAACAATACTTGAAGCACTGTGCATAACAGACAATGCTAATTTCAAAGCAGATTTTAATATAAAAATTTTAAAAAACACTTTGCTCAATCATGAGTGGTCTTTAAAACTGAGATAAGAAAGAATTTTGTAAGGGTCCAAAATACAGATTGATTCACTTTGAAAATTGCACTGGAAAATTTGTTCTTAGAATTCTAACCTCTTCCAATTAAAAATATAGATGAGCTGCATTAGGTAAGAAGCACAGTCTAAAGATATTACTCCTTTGTCAGGAAAATTGTTTACAAAATTCAGAATTGACAAGGAATAGACTTATCAGAAACAATGGGATGATTACACTTTCTATTATTCGCTTTGAAAAATAATGGTTGTTCAATATCATTAGATAATGAAAGCAAATTGAGCATGTATGAGCCCAAAAGATATTTATATTTAATTACGATAAATATTGTGACGAGTCAAACGTTTAAAGACATAATCAGGCTGGCAAATTTCACACATGTGATGTAATTCAGTAGCGTTCCTGACTTGCCATTCCTTAAGAAAATCTATATACTTCTGGAAAAAAGAGCATTTTAAAATTTTTTATGAAGATTAATGGATTTAGGATAGAGACTTATCGTATACTTACGGAGAACTAAACACATCATCACAAAGGACACAATTAGGATGAAATAACACTCGAAGTTCAGTCAAACAAACTTATAAACTAAACATGATGATATAAGAAATGTCAATAGTGTTAGGAATCAATAAGTAAGACTAGTTAGAAAAATGCAAATAAAGTAGGAGTGGCTTTAGTATACCTGAACTAATTATCAAAACATCAATGCCAATATAAATTATATTTAAAAAAAAGACATTTCAATTTATTTTAAAATTAAAAGATATGCAAATTACATTACTATGACATTGCAAAAAAAGACATTTCAATTTATTTTAAAATTAAAAGATATGCAAATTACATTACTATGACATTGCAATTATTAACTCCACCACACAACTTAAATAAAAAGGTTAAATAGAAATTATACTTTGTGCAAATAAAGTAAAATTAAACTAATAACATCAATATATCAGTGCTTTTGATGTCATTGACCCTTCGATCACTACAAAATTCAAAATTATAAATATAGAAGTATAACAGTAAAATGTATATACATACTGTAATTCTTCTAACAGAGCTTCTCCTTCAGATACTGTATTCATTGCAGCATCAATAGTAGAATCTCTTTGCTGATTGAACTGCTCTAAAAGTTGTTCAGCTCCTTCAACATTTTCTGCAACTTCATCACTTTGTAATTCCTGACGTAATTCTTCAAACCAACTAGTCAACTGAAATGCAAAAATATATAATATAATGCACCATTTTCCAAAGGGAATTTTATCAAAAAGTCCCCATTTAACTGAATAAAAAGAATTAAAATTTGTTATAATACTAAAATTTGGTAAAATAACTAATTTTTTGAAAGATAAACTAGCAAGATTTTAAAAATTTCTGTGAATTATTGAATATCCAAATTCACCTAAATTGATTTGTTGTCATAACTATTTTGAAATTTTAACATTAAAAAATATAGACTCCTGGGGAAAAAAGACAACTTAATGCAGAACAAAGACAACAAATTTAGATTTGAAATTAGATTTTGTAGCATATCATCGAATGAAGAAATGTCTTATTTGGAAATGGGGAATAAGAAAATAAGCATTATTTGTTTCTGAATTTCATTCCTATAAATAAAATTAAGATAGCATTATCTATTCTTTAACTAACCCATAAGAGGAAATAAAAACACTCATTAATACATTACTAGAAAATAAATTAATTCCATAAATTTAAAAGAGGAAATGAGATTATCATCTTAACACATATCCAATTTGTTTATTCAGTTTCTTTTTATACACTGAAGAATTTCTTGCAATCTAAATAATGATGCCACGGATCTGAAACATTCTGAATCTCAATGAGTAAGAGCAATCCCTATGAGTGAATGGGACCCCACCCCCTTTTTCTTTTTACTCACTATAAAAGCAATTTAAAGATCAAAAAATTAACTTAATACATAAAACAATACTTCAAGTGTTAATTTCAAAAGATGAAAGCTGAACAAGAAATTTATAGGTATTTTCATTTAGATGTTCTTTTCACCAATATTTTTTACATTTGTAAGTGTTAAGAATGTAAGATTTCATAGATTTAAAAAAGAATTATTTCAAATAATACTTCAAACTTTTGTAAAAGCATCCTCAAACTATAGATTGAACAAATAACTTATTCATTTTTCTACAGAAAAAAAACTTAAATATCTTTCATTTACATCATTTTACTACCAGAGAACAACCCTAATCATAAGTGCATAAAAATTACAGAATATTTACTTCATTTTCATGAGTGAAAAACATAACAGCTAGATCTAACAGGTTTCTCCTTTGATCAACTCTGGCTGCAAAACTGGTAATGTGACCCTCTAATTCTTGAGCAACTCCATAAATTTCTTCAGCATTACATTCCCCTGTTTGTGCAAGTTCTTCAGCTGCAGCAAGTAACTTTTCAGCATTTGTGTATGTATTCTAGAAAATAATTTATACCAATAAGAGCAAACATTATTTTAAAATTATTTCAAGAATGTGTAAAATATATTCTTATAACAGGAAGAATATTAAACAATTTCGACAGTGTTTGAAAATATGTAGTATAGTGTTTGAAACTATTACTAAAAATGCATTTTTCTTAACAGGTATAAATATTGGGCAAGCTGTTTTTAAACATTACAACTGTTTAAAAAACTGTTAAAATAAATTATATATTGTTTTATAACCAATAATTATGAGTACAGGTAGTAAACAAAACAAGAAGTAATAATAAAAAGTAATAATGCAGCGACTGTGAAAACAGATTTTTTTTTATCTTGATTTATTGTTTAGAGATTAAATTTATGCATTTCATGGGACGCGTAAATTGAATTTCAAAACTATAGAAATACATAATTTTAAAATTAAATATTTAATAAGGAAATATTAAATTAAATAGCAATAAAACTAAATTGTACAAGGATAATAGTAACACTAATGAAACTAAATTCCATTACCACGAATGCATATGCATAGTTAATCTAATTCACTCACCTGGCGGTATGCATGGCTTAGTTTTAGCATAGTATGGCATACATGCATAGTTTTAAATTTAATTTACATATTGCGTGAGACACACATGCATAGATTTATATTTAATTTGTGCATCCTATGGGATACAATTTGCAAAGATTTAAATTTATTTCATGCCCTCTGCAAGACGCATATGCATATATTTAAAATTAATTCAAAGCATCCCTGGGAAATGCCTAAGCATTGTTTTACAATTACATTTACGCATCTTGTGGGAGTCATATATGTGTGATAACCCTGTTTAGAGTAAAAATTTTATTATTTATAAAAATTGGTGTATAAAATATTTTCTGCGATCTGTAATTATGCTGTTGTAAATAAAAATAATTACCAACTGCAAAGCAAATTAAGAGAAATTTATACCTGAGCAACTGTTTCGAAATGTTCATGGCTTTTTTGGAGAACTTTAGCACGCTGTAGATTTCTTCCAACACCAGTATTTTTTCTTAAAAATACTTCACCATGATTTTCCAGCCAATCTAATACCTTTAAATTAAAAATTTTTTTGATTTAATTTGAATCAATATTAAAAATTTATTATTATAACAAATTCAATAATTAATATAATTTAAATGCCCAGATCCATTTAATTATCAGGAATAAACTAAATATATTTACTTGTCTGACATCTTCTTGAAAGAGGCCCAAGGCCAAACGCTGATGAAGTTTTACTTTTTTTGTATGCCACTGAGTCTCCAGTGCACGGTGATGGTTTAAAATATCATGTATTACAGATAGTACATGTTTGGCACCTTCTGAATAATCAGCAGCAGGATTGCAGAGATGGTTATTGCCATTGTGATTCATCATTTCTATATTCTTTCCATCATTATGCAACTGTAAAATAAGCAACATTAGAAATTAGAGGTTTAGTGTAATCTAATGTATTGTACAAATGGAAAAAAAACTTCATGGGATAACTTTTTTTCTCCATAAAATACGTATTTTGTTATTTTTTAATATTTATTTTGTACATAAAAACACTGTATATGCTTTCAAAATAGAAAGCTAATTGATATCATATAAAAAATGTAACTCAAAACTATAACAATTAAGAAGATTATAAATACAAAACAATTAAATTTGAAAAACACTTAATTTCAATGAATGTTTATCCCATTTTTTGCATTACCTTTATTGTAAAAAAAGTGTAATGATACATTTCAATACCTAAACCTGACATTTCTACTTTAAAATTTTAACATGTTTTATATTTTTTAATTCTTTTAAAAAGATGGAAATATGGAAATAATATAATTTTGCCATCTCTTTTTTTTCCCACAACTTTTTTAGAAAAACAAAAAGTTTGTACTAAACATTTTACTTAGAAATAAATAAGAAAACTCTTATTCTCAGAAAAAGTTATTTAAATGTACAGAAAAAAAAACAATGATGGTTATTATAACAAACTTTTCTTTAAAAATACAAGACATAACAAAAAATGCTTACATGTTTTCTCGAAGACATATCGACTCTCGGCTGATGACATACTTGTACAAGATGATCAAGCTGATAAAGAAGTTTTTTACTGGTGCTATGAACCTAAAATAATGTTTGAAAGATAAAGTAAGAAAGTATAATGTGTGAAAGATAAAGTAAGATATAAAACTCAGAATTAGGATTCTCACAAGATTATAAACAATAAACAAATGAAATACAAATTTAAAAAGACAAATACTGTACATAAATCAGTTTATACTGATAAAATATAACTGATATACCAATAAAACATAACAAAAAACATACTGTGTAACAATAACCATTGACAATAGAGTAACTAAACTGGTAAATTAAAGAAATGAAATGAAAAAAATGAGTTCTAACCTCAGTGTAAGCTTGGCACATATTTTCATAAAGTGTTTGATGCTGATGAATAACTTCTTCCAAATGAACTACTTCTCTAGGAACTATAGTTTGCTCACATGCTTTACTCCAAGGAGAGACATTGTTCATGTACTACAAACAAGAGTAAAAACTAATTACTGACTGAAATAGAATAAATATAAATAGAAACTGATCATAAATAAAAAACAGTTGGACTTTCAATTATGTTCAATCTTCTAATTTTACGAACACTTATCTACCCTTAAAGTCACACCACTAGAATTTTTCTGTTTTCAAAGAGTGAAGAATGTTTTGCTGTCATAACTAATGGAAGCTGAATAATACATGCACCATCATTACAGCTGTATACCTGCCAACTTTTAATCCTTTCAAGGCAGTGGTAGTAAAATGAAAGTGGTAGTAAAATGAAATGCAAATTACAATTTTAGGCAAAAACATTCGCTGTATTTTGAATAAGCTTATGCGGATTACTTGAACAGTATTACATATTAATATATATGCTTAGTTTTTTAAAAAATAGTGGTGGATCAAAAATATTATAAATTAATTTTATAAATGCAAGGAATATATAGAAAGCATGCATTTTACTACCACTTTAAATATAGAAATAAAATTTTACATTAAATGCGTAAAAGTTGGCAGGTATGTAGCTTAATAGAGTAATCTATCCTTATATCTTAATACAGCAACATACAGGATACAATTACAAATAAGTGCATAAAAAGATAATTAAACTTATAACTATTTTGTACATCAAAGAGCTGAAAGTATCAAACACATCTGAATAAACTCATAAATGCAAAATATCAAAGGCATGTAAAGTATACTGAGTATATATTAAGTACATTATTTTAAATACATGAATTATTTAAAAAGAAGAACATTAAAAGAAATTTAAACAAATAAAAATTTACATTTTCACTGTAAAAATTTTTCAATCAAAATAAATAAAACTTAAAAAATTATTAATTTATTTAGGAAAGTTAAAACATTAATTACTGATTTTAACAATTCAATTCTTATTATTATTTTGGGATATTTTAATTAATTTAATATGAAATAGAACTGCATTTAAAATGTTCCTTTTGTATATATGTACTGTGGAGACTAAAAATGGATGGGCAACAGCAATTTTGCTTAAAATTAACATTGTATTTTTTTTTCTTGTTGCAATAACTCTAGTATCATATCTATTGCTTTAGATTTAGATTTTAGTTAAAAGTCTTTATTTATATATGTAATAAAAAACTCTTTTCAAATAAGCAACTACTTGTGTATTTTTTTATTTTATTTTTTTTTTTTTAAAGAAAGAAGGAAACTCTACCTATTTTATTCTCACTCGATTACTAAAATATTTACTATAATGGATTGACAATTACATAAAAGGCAAAACTTTTAGATTTTTTCTTAATAAAATGTTATGTAAAGGGAATGATGGGACATGCCTTTTAATGCAACAGTATTTTCAATATTTAAAGAAAAATAATATAACAATACAATTAGTTTCTAACAACTGACTTAAAAAAGTTTGTAATATATGTCATATAAAAATGGTTTTTAAAATATAACAATCTTCAATTATGGAAACAATTGCATGCAGCCACATTTTTTATTTCGTTTAGACTATGTAATTAATTATAGAAATCGTAAGTCTTTTAAGTGACACACTGCCTATATTTTTCCAAAATAATTCGGAAACTATACATGCACTTTAAGAAAACAAACATGGCCGATCCTTGTCTCATTCAGGAAAAGAGGCAAACCATTAAGAGACATGATAATATTTTATTTTTTTACTGTTTTAACAGACATGTTAATGCTTTAATATTTATATCTAAATTTATAAATTTTAATTATTACAATACTTCATAATATTGTTATTATAACAATTATAATATTTGAATTATTATATAGAATAATACCCATATTGTTCCAGTAATAATAGAAGTATAAGAAATTTTTTAGTAAAAAGCATTCTATGTACTTATAAAAAAATCTATGTACTTATAAAAAAAGTTTCAGAGAACAGAATTTCATTAAAATATCCCAATATTTTGAATATTTCCAAAAAAATTTATCTCAACGAACTCCTTTTAGAAAAAAAGAAAAGTAAATTAAAGTAAGTTTAATTATAAATATTTACTTGTTCAGCTTTTTGATGAAAGAGAACTGACAAAGCTAAAACAGTAGTTCTTTCATCAAGGCCAGCAGCAAATTCTTTCCATGCACGATCCAATCGAGCAGCAATTTGTTGTATAGTAGCAGCTGAATAATGGCCTCCCTCAATTAAACGAGATGCCACTGATAAAATGCGATTGATGTTAACATAGACATTCTGTAAATATAAATTTCATTAGATTAAGCAATAAATTAAAATATTTTACTTTGCTGTAAACATAATAAAATTGATGACCCAACATTATTGTTACAAATAAATATAAAAAATGATATGTTGTATTGTTGCAAATTAAACATTTTATCAATAAAATAATTGATGGAATGATTGAGTGATGATAGATTTAATGATGGTTTCAGAAATATATTAGATGATGATACATCACAATGATAATAACAATATATATTAAAATAGAGCAAAATTGCATTTGTATTTGGATATTAAATATATTCAGTCATTGAATGGTGAAAAACAATTATTGAGATCCAAGATACAAACAAACAAATTACATACAAACAATAATAAAACAAACAAAGTCTAGAATAAAGAAATTAAGGGGAATGTGATTGTTTACAAAAAAGTGGTTGAGCAAAGCAAATGTGGAATAGCAATAACCCAAGAGGTTCAATGGTCACATTACGTGAGGTTAACATTGAACAGTTTGGTATCACCCAATTTGGAATAAGGTGGACACAAAAAAAAATAATCAAAATTATAGAATTAAGATAATCAGACAATGACTTGACAAACAATCTGGAAAAAAAACTGTGGAAGCAATTTACAAGGATTAGGGAGTGATAATGAGCAGAAGGCACAGCCTTTAAAATAGTTCAAATAAACTATAAAAAAATTAAAACATAATATCTAGGATATTAAACAAGACTAAGGAGAAAAGAATAAACAATTAAAAAAATAGAGAAGTAAAGAATTATCAAAAGACATGAATCGAAGAGAAGGCAAAAAAAAAGCAATCTGAAAGGAATTGTGTTAGTAGTTTCAGGGGTTATGGAGCAATAGCAAGCAAGGGACAGAGCCGCCTAGTATAAATAAAAAATATAGTAGAAATTTCGTGATAAGTTAATTTATATAATTTATTACAATGAATTCAAAAATTTTAATAAAAAACTCTGTTGAAAAGTATAATAAATAAAACATTTTTAATTCTTTAATAGAGTCGTTTAGGAAGTATACATCCATTTTTTTCTTTTTTAACATAACATTTTGATTTGGCATATAAGTTTCCTTTTTTTATTCAACTACAAAGAGTACAATACAGTGGCTACTTTTTAGGTTTCTAACATTCATATTTATTGCATTCCAAATAATTTAGGCATAATCTATCTCTTCTAGAAGTTTTGTGCATCAGTACTGAATTCATAAATACTTTCACCTTTTGATGAATGTACTAGATATTATTCCAATTCGGACTCTTTTTCAGCCTATTTTTATACCCTGGTAACTTCCAAATCAAGTGACATACTTAATGAAGAACAAAATTAAGAATAGCATTTTTTCAGTATTAATGAAACCAGCAATGAACTTAAAGAACTTAAACATAATTTTAGGCTTAAAAATATTTTCATTAAAAATTGAAAAAGAATAACTAATGAAATCATGAAGGAATTAAACATTAATAAATAAAAGTTTCATTCAAATTTTTTTATTTTCTCTTCAAGAAAAAAAAAGTACCATTGAGGACATAGTAAAATGGTTGTGCTCTTCTTGTAGATCCTTTGCCTCTTGATATGTCTGGCCTATATCAACATAGCTGACAAGGAACAGATCTCTATTATGGTAAATCCAATCAAACATCTGCAAAATACAC
Source organism: Parasteatoda tepidariorum (assembly GCF_043381705.1). Taxonomy (NCBI): domain Eukaryota; kingdom Metazoa; phylum Arthropoda; class Arachnida; order Araneae; family Theridiidae; genus Parasteatoda; species Parasteatoda tepidariorum. The sequence continues at coordinate 81,995,016 of NC_092204.1, read as the reverse complement.
AAAATATAGCTTTCAGACTCAATTAAAAGTACATTTCTTTAACAAAAAGACTTAATTTACAAATGAATCATTAATTATTTTAGGCAAGATATATTTATAAATGTAATAATAGAGCATCATGAAAATAAATTCAATAATAGCACAAATTTTAAATAAAAATAGAATTAAAAAGAGTCAATTGTTAAGAGTTAAATTAATTATAAAAAATTAAATTAACATTTCTAGAAATCTTATTATATTTATGTTTACCTGTTAGAAAAAAGTGAACTGATTGAAAAAAAAATTACAAAATTAATTGCAAATAATAAAAAAAAATTTTAATTGTAGCTTTGCTGTTGTTTTTCTAAATATTTAAAGCAAATATTCTAATAACTAACAATTATAATAAAATAATGAGCTCTGGAATATTTAAAAATATATAGACATCAATAATTGAAACAAAAAGAGAAATAAGAAGAATAAAAAAAATATCATAGGAGTTTTATTAATGTGTATTTTTATTTCCTACAAATAAACATTTCTAATGTTTGACCAAATTCAAAAATATTGTAAGAGAATTTAAACATAATATGGCATTGGATAATTATACATACTTTTTGAGCATCTTGCTCGTACAGACGTAGCTGAAGACACTGATCAAGTTTTACTTTTCGGATATGCCATAGTTGTAACAAATGCTGTCTCGTCACATGAATATTTTCCAGGAGTTGGACAATTTGAGGAACAGAATTCTGAAAATCAACATTTCCAGCCATACCCGCAGGTCCACTGTCTCTACTAGAATACCCAGAGTCACAGGAGCCTCCACTACTACCACCAGTGGCAAAACTTAGCCTTAAAAGAAATAGTTATTTTATTTTCACATACAAGGTGGCAAGAAGTCACAACAAAAATGTTTGAAAACAAATATTTTTGGCACTACGTATCACTAACTCATATTAGATGTAATGCTTGGTGACAAAAAGTTCTTTGGAAACCTCAAATGGAATATCCAGCAAAGTCATACTCCAGTAAATAAAAATAATACCCACACAAGAATGGTGCAAAGCAAGTTTTTCTTGACTTCTTCTTATGGTACAAGAATGACTACCTTATTCAACAGACTTTAATTGAATGGGGTATCCTGAGATGCTCGTAAAACTTTAACGTCCCTAAAAAATATTTTTGAGCATGGAAGAGGACAAAATATCAGTATGAAAGTAACAGCCAATAACAAAAAATTTGGTAAGAAGTTAATTGCTCTGAGGTCAAAAGATTGTTACTTAGAACATACATAAATATACTGTAGATAGTATTATGTTTTAATATATTCTGAAAATTCAGTAGTAATATTTTAATAATCAAAATTTTTCACATACATTTTAAAAATTTTTTAGGAAATACAAAAAGCATCTAAAAACATGAACATTTACTTATGTAGAACTTGTTGTCCTTCCATATCAATATCTTCCACAGGAACTTGCATTATTTTCTTTTTCAAGGTAGCATGACTATCTATCATGGCTTTTGAAGAAGACACATCATCAGCAAATTCATTCCTTGTTAATTCTTCTTTTACAGCTTCCATTCTCGATAGTAAATCACTACCTTTCCATGTGAAACTTTCAACAGACTGTAAGGAGAAAAAAAAGGAGAAAAGTCAAACACATTAGATAAAAAACTATAAAAAATATTGATCGCAGTGATGGCAAGAATATAATACATATTAGAGATGATATGCATTGGTTGAGGCAAAATATTGCATCATTTTGAGTTCGCAAAAAATAGTTTTAGAATCAAACATGAAAAAAATCAATTAAAAAGATAACTGATTTAGAACAACTTCAGTTGCAATGAATTAAAGAGCCACGATAAATGTATAATCCACATAAAAAAAAATTGTGCAAATATTTCTTTTTCTTTTTGCGAAGTCCAATCTAAGAAAAAATTATTATTATCATAAATATTACTTTTCTACACGTACATGGGTTTTCCATTTGATCCCATTTTGCACATATTTTTTGGTTGACTTTTTTTTTTAATTAAATGGCACTTACATAAATGCCAAAAATAATTTTTTTATTACTTGAAAATATCAAAAATATTATAAATATTTATGTATGGGACACAGCACTAGTTGTCATTTTTATTCATTTCAGTAATAAATTAAGATTTTTCAAAATTTAAACACGCTCAGTTTAAAAGGTTGTCCATCACTGATCTATGTGAAACATTTGTAAACATTAAGCTCAGGTAATAGCACAGACTTAAAGTACCTTGTGATGTATTTTTTAAAAAAAACAGTCCTAAAAATAAATTTAAAAACCAATTAGTTCTAAGAGTAAATGATAAAATGTTTAGCATTTAATTAATATGTAGCTATTATTGAAATCAGAGATTTTCATCATAAGATTCACTAAAATTTTAAGTATTAATACTACTCCCCGTGACAGAATTGTGGCGACACGACGATATTTTTGCAAAACGTTACAGAGTTCTTGCAGAAAGATTTTTCCTTTGGAAAAAAAAAACTTTTGCTTTTCCTTTCTGCAGAAATTTTTGAAAATATTAATCTTTTCTTCAGAATTATATTAAAAGTTGCCTTTCTCGTGCATTGGAGTGGGAAAAAATATGCTTGTGATTTTTCTATTCTTATTTGAGAATAATGAAAAATAAAGAATAATGAAGTAAAAAACTTGGTTTTCTTTTTTGTAGAAATATTTGTTCTATTTTTTCATGCAGTTATTACTACTGATTTCCACATAACTTTTAAAATCCGATATTTTTAGTAAGATATAATTTATTACAACTGAATCTCGAAATGAAAACACGCATTTAGTAATCCTTTTTTGAAGAGTCCAATACGCGTGATTTCGAAAAGGATCTTTTTTTCGGTAGTTACAGCAATAGATTTCACTATTTTAAAAAAATATATTTTAATATGATGATGAATTACAAAATGCGAAAAAGGAAATAATTAGTGCGTTATCTTCCTACAAAATATGAAAATATAGCTCATAATATTAGAATTTAAAAAATTTAGAAATTAAAAAAGATATTATTTTATTTGATCCAATTTTTTTATTTATTTTTGATTATTTATCTATTTATTTTTTAAGTTAACGCTTCTGTTACTTTAAATTACTAACATGTATATTTTTTATTTTTTAGCATCTTGCAGAAAGGTAAATAGCATTAGAGGGGTATGTCGAAGAAAGCCCGAAAAAATTCTGCCACAGGGATACTTTTTTACTTCAAAGTTAAAAACTAGAGCATTGAAGTATTAATGAATAAAAACTATTCTCCAAGGTAAATTATTACCTCTCCCTTTCGAAAAAATATTCTGGAAGAAATCTAGATTTTTTTTGTTCATAATATTTATCTCAAAGTACGTTGATAATCAAGTGCTCCTATTTATTTTTAATAACTCCTGGATGAATTCACTAACTTCAATAGCTTCATGCCCAAGAAAAAAAGCTATACAATGCTTAGTTATAAAACCTTTAAAATTAATTATTTTGAAATTTTAAAAAAAAATGGTTGTAAGATTAAAAGTTACAGCACTAAATTGTATGTGTACACTAAATTTTATTTTAGGCCTTTATAACCTTTTACTAATTTTTTAATTGAAAATTCTTGGCGTTAAAGAAAATATTTTTTTAAAGATAAAAAAAAAAGGAGAGAAATAAAAAATTTGTTTTTCTGAAAATTGTTATCTTTGAATATTTTATGATTCCTCTTTATTTCAGAATATAACCTTCAAATACAAGGCTGATCTACCAATTGAGTTTGAGCTGTGGCAGAAAGAAACTCATTCAAATTCCACTTTAATGTGCTATTTATAGGGGTTTTTTTTATAAAAATAAGTGGTAACTTCAATAATACAGGTTTAGATGCGCAAATTTATTTTTCTTTTTTGTTTCGGTGGGGGGGAAGGGGATAAAAATGACCCAAACTTTATATCTAGATCAATAAATAATGTGCAGATAAAATCAGTTTTCATTAATATTAGACAAGCTATGCACAAAATGAAATGGCTAAGTACAAATATGAAAAAACATAAAAATAGAAGAATAAAATTAAAGTATTCTTACCAGTCTGATTTCGATCCAGAGATTATGGTCATATGGGAGAGTTCCTTCTAAATCACTGGTCAACTGAGAGGGATCAATATACTTTGATAAAGTTTCTACAGATATCATGCTAGTCTATTAGAATAAAATAAAAAAAAACATATGTAAAATACAAAGATACAATAATTATACAATATATATCTATATATTATGGAAAATTTTCTACAAATAAGTTAAAAAGATGCTCTTTGAAATCTTATTCCTTCACTGGTAAATCTTAACAACAAAAAATACAAAAGACATTATTTCTAATTGAAATACCTATACTTTTCGTGTTCAACTTTATCTTTTAAAATTAAACACTAGTGTTTTTTTTAGGTATTAAGTTAATTTTTTTGGTCCTCAAATTGATTTTATATTGAACAAAAAAGTCTGAAACTCATGATTCATGTCATTTCTCCACTCAGAGCAATTCAGAAAGTTTCAGATTGACGACATTATTATTTGAATTGAAACAGTGCAAGTTTAATTTTGTTAATGTGAATAAACTTCAAAAGAAAATAATGCTTATTTTGTTATTCCCTCACTTATCACTGTGAGAGTATTCACTCTAGTTATTTATGAAGTTAATTTATTTTCTCAAAATGTATTGAGGGTTCTAATTTTCTCTTATGTGATAGTTTAAGCATCTCAAAGGATGAGTAAATTAAATTTAAAGCTAAGCATGTGTGTCCCACAGAATGCATAAATTAAACTTAAACACTATGCATGTGGGTCTGATAATGTTTAATGCTTATTTTCCCATTTCCTAGCAATTATCATTCTCCCATGACAGGAAAATGACATTTTTGTAAATTGATCTAATGTTTTTAATGACTATTTAAAAATATATTGCTTCAGTTTGCATTTTTTTTAAAAAACAGATAAGGACTGACGTATTCTTAAACATATTAATGACAGTTATTATTTTAAAAATGTTTATAATTAAAAATTACTATTTCCGTACCATGTCATCATTCCCTCCCTTCAATTAAAACTCATAATAATTTGAGTATTTCTTTAAATGTTAAGCATGACTGCTGTGTTTTTCTCGTCTAGTACTTAATCCGGCATTTTATAATAAAAAATTAGAAACTTACAACACAGTTTTTTTTTTTTTTTTTTTTTTTTTTTTTTTTTTTTTTTTNTTTTTTTTTTTTTTTTTTTTTGTCAAATCAGAAAATAGCCTATTTGTAGAAAATGACCCTTATTATAAATAATATATTTGGAAAAATAAATAATACATCAAATAAATATCTGTTGATTAAACTGCGAGAAAACTTACTGAGAGTAAAAGAAGAAGAAAATTTTTAAATGAAAAGTATTGTTCCATAGTTATATTGAAATATTTCTGTTTCAAGTTAGGTTAAAATTCTGAAAATAATATGATTTAATAAAACTCAGATTCAAGTAAACTATTCTTTTTATAATTTCATAAAATTAAAAAAAAAAAAATTTTATTTATTTTAAGACTAACTTTCCTATATCTGCTTAAAAGTAAATTATTTAAATTTTGTCTAAATACTCAAGCACATTTCCTACTGTTTGCGAATTTTGGAAAGACATGATACAATTTTATTGAAAATTCCTTTGAAAAATTTAAATACAATTGAAACTGACCAGAAATATAAAATGTTTTCTTTAAGTATTTCTATGTCATCAAAATATATTAATTACATATAATTTTACATAATATTTATAACAATAATTATTTTATATCATTTTTACATCAAAAAATATTATAATTTTGAACTAAGAAAATACAAAACATATTTAACATGTTAAAAATGTTTTAACAGAAAAGTTAGAAACTTAAACATTTTAAAGCACCATTAAAATATAATTACCTCAAATTTATACTTAGCACTTCCAAGGCTTGTGCGTTGCTTTTGCCAGAAGTTTTCTGGCTTTATGATGTAGGCAGTATGAATTTTGATCGGAAAAGTTTCCTAAAAAACATAATCTTTTTTAAGTAAAGAAAAAGCATAAGTAATCATAAAAAAGTTGAAGTTCTTATAAACAACTTTATTATTATCAAAAACTGCTTATTATCTCAAAATATATGTTACACAAAATCATTTTTAAAGAAAAAAACTAGGTGGAAAATTTTAGACCTATAAAAAATATTTGGATTTCTAAAATCATTGAATACATTGATAAAAAGTAAATTAAAAACAAAACATTTCAGTGATAAATGAAGAAATTTGATAAAATAAGTAGCAAAATATAATCATTTACCTGCAAGACTTTTAAAATTGGTTTCACAGTATTCCATGTCGTACCTCTCATGTCAATTACTACAGAAAATCCTAAATCTGTTGCTTCCTCACTATAAGATATAAAAAAGATGCGGGTGATTTTCTCAAAATTTTAACTTTTTCCTTAAGACAATTAGGAAAAATTCATCTGATAATTAAATTAATGTTGATAATTTTTACATTAAGACCATACATTTAAGAATACAAATCAATAACCAGCAATGAAAAAACTTAAAAAATAAAAATTTAGTGACAGATTTAAATTTGCAAGAAAAAATTTAATTACTGCCTCCCCACTTAAATAATTATAAAACGTGAAGAATATATTCAGGATAGCCTGGTTGATAGTGCTTTTCCATTGCAAAAACATCCATCACTAATATTTTTATATTAGCTTAGGCAAGACCACATTTAAGACATACTAATTTAAAACCAGAATTCTTATTTTAAAATGCGTTTTTCCGCATAGGAGTAGTAATTACAATAAAATTAACGGGAAAAAGACTTTTTTTTTTAAATTTTAAGATATATTTTTTTCTTAATCATTGCTTTATAAATTTAGTATAACCATTATTACTATTCTATAATAATTGCTCTGTATTCTATTTGTTAATAATATGACATAGATATTGCTTGTTTTAAATTTTAAAATATAATTTATATATTTCATCTTCATTGTTTACTGTTTAGAAATTAGTTTTGGTGGCATTTTTTAACCAATACATAATTTCATTTTTTGTAAACCTTATGTCTGCAGCCAATAAAACTTTTCATTCAAATAGCCCAGTAAAATATCAATAAACCTTTTATGCGGGTAGAAGTTTTATTCTTGATCTTTTTATCACCTATATTTAAACAATTTATTTAAAATTAAAACTGAAACTAACAAATTCTATAAAAAATAAAAATTGTTTCTATATTTTAAATAACCAAAGTCTTATTTATACTGAAATTTTTTTAAATAAAAACTGATAGAAAAATCTAAATTATAAAATTCAGAAATTAATGTAGTTAAAAGTATAACTTAAAGCAATTGAGCAAATATTCTAAATAATTCAATTCTTAAGAGTGATTGTTGTTGTTGTTACTTTACGTCGCACTATTTTTTGAACACAAAAGGGAACACAAAAATGACAAATAAACTTCTAATTAGTTTTAAAAAAACAAAATAAAATACAGTTAAAATTTGAAAAATAAAAAAAAATTTCAGTCAATCAATTTTACTTAACAAAGTTAGTAATTTTATCTTAAAATCAAACAATAGTTAGGATAAACTGAAAGCATTTACAACTATCTAAATATTTTAATTTTTTCTCAAAAAATTTAATAATAGTCATAAATTTTCTCAATTTTTAAAATTTAGTATTCTTATGTTAGATAACAATAGTTACATTGTCAGATAATAATGTAATTTTATTATTGTTTGAATTTTTACAAAAAAGAAACTACATATGTTATAATATAACCACATGAATCAAGTAGACTAAAAGTTTTTCAAATAGTAAAATAATTATAGACTTTCTGGTAATTACTCTACCCTTTAAGAGCATTTCAAATAAGGACAGTAACTACAAAACAATAGTATTACCCAGATAAATGAAACATTATTTCATTTCTTTATTTAAGATATCCATATTTTATAAAAGTTAAAGCATTTTGAAAAAAAAATCAAAAATATTTTACTTGCTTGAAATTTATTTGATAAAAAATAGGAACACAGTAATTACATTCAATAAAATTAACTACAGATTTTTTGAGATAAAATTAAATTTATTAATCGTAAAAGAAATGATACTGCAATTAAACTTTACTGTTCTGTAGAGAAGAGTGTTCTTTGTAACCTGGAAGTTATATTTTATTCAACAAGAGCCATTTAAAGTGTTTTATTGGTATTTTTTGTACTTGTGACAGTAATTATACCAAAATGGAGGACACATACAAACTGATCTGTAGAACAAAACATACAAATTATTCTAACAATATTGATTATAAATATTCATATAGACAGTCATACTAGATTAGAATATGTATGAATTTACTTCTAATACACTTTCATAACATAGAAAATTACTTAAAAAATTCAGAAATGTGTGTTGGGGTCTCATGACAGTAATGACATTTTGCCTTAAAAAATGAAATTCAAATACAAAATGTGTCTGAAGCATATTTTTTCATTCTTTGTAAGTAAAGTTGTAAGTAAACTACTATTAAATAATAGAAACAAATATTTGAATGAGAAATATTGTTTAAGGATGCAACAATTGCTTAAGGATGCAAGAACTGAGAAAAGAACCCATATAGCACTCTAAAATCTTTGCAGTCATCTTATAGATAAAAAATAAATAAAAAAAAAATTTTTTTTTAAATTTCATTTAAAAAATTTATCATAAGTTGTTGAATAAACTTTAAAGGACTGTTTTCTCCACTAGGGTGAAGGAACTAATATACAGTCAATTCGCTATAACTCGAAGTACGATAACTCGAATATTACTATAACTGGATTTTTTTATGACCTTCTCCTATATGTGGCT
>NC_092204.1:81962672-81985684 GCF_043381705.1 Parasteatoda tepidariorum | reverse complement strand
TTATTAATAAGCATTAATTAAATAATCCGACAATATTTTGAAAGTCCAAAACCGAAACTAACGGTAAGTCGAACTTCCGATATGTCGAAGTTTTTCGTCAGTCCTATCAGATTCGCGAATTCACTATAGAATAGTTCTGTAATTTTTCAGTCAAAATTTCTCTAAATAATTTGGCTAATTCACACAAGTGTGCTAAAGTTTCATTCGCAATTGCATCACATCATACTTAACCCTTTTGCGCGGACAGTCACGGATACATGGCAGCATGAAACGCTTTTATTTCATGGCTGACAGGCCAGTGTGCCAGAGCGATTTCTTGTTCACCCCCCGCCTTCACATATTTGTGACAGTGTTCTAGAATGTTTTAAAAACTATCATTTTTGGCACTGGATGGCATTTTATGTCCATAGGATGTGAGATAAATGTAGATTTGACCTAATAACTAACTTTTGTGGTAAACACTGGGCAAGTAACGTATTTTGAATAAAATATATTAATGCCTTCAATCTGAAATAAAAGTATAAAAATTGAATAAGTATAATATAATTAATACTCACCATGGTGTAGTAGACAAATAAAATAATAATTTTCTGAGATCTTCTGTTTTTAACCTTTCAGGCCTGGTTCGAGCAGGAAAAGAGAGAATGGGGCATCCTCGTCGATCTCTTCCTCCTAAGACAATAAAAACAAAATCAATATACACACTAAAACAAAGGGAGTTAAATCAATTTAATTTCTCTCAGCAAGAACAAACAATAATTTAGGCATAGAAATATAATAATCAAAAATTGAATTCAGGGGAACTAAAAATCATTGATCGCATTTCTTTAATCATCAGCAAATTACATATGAAAATTAGAACAAATACAAATCCTTTTTCACAAAAATATTTCAATTTCCATATTTGTTGATTTTTGGAAATTCAAGTTTAAAATAAATATATATATATATAAAATATCTTTTTTTTAAAATACTTATGTTTTTACTTTTTAAAAAAAAAATAAAGAAATATAATGTGGGCCTCTTTCATTAACCACATAGACAATTTAAAATTTTTGATTAAATGACAATTCCCCTAAATCAAAGTTCCCCTCTACAATACTAGAGCACAATTAAGCACCATTAATTCTTTTTAGAGAATTTTAGGGTAGAATTAATTCTTTTACAAAGCATTTCAATCATAACTGAAATATTTTTTATAGGGATAGGCATGAAAAATGATTGACATGAACTGTGGTGAATATTTTTTATTTTTTTTTAATTAAGCCCGCCATCGTCTTCTCAGACATTAGGCGTCTTGCAGTCCAATACAACACTGAAGTAGCTCCAGAAGGTGAGAGGGCGCAAAAGTCATCACTGGAACGAATGTCAAGAAGAGAGGGGCAATCAAATAAATGCTCCCCAGTCATAGGCGAAGAGTTACACTGTGGTGAATATGATCGTGAAAAAGTAGGAGTTGGAAAATCCTGACCCAAACTTTATTATAGACTATATATCAATCGCACACCCAAGGAGGATTTTGGGGGTTATAAACCCCTGAAAAAACAAGTGTTGTTAAATAAGGACAATTTTTTTATTTATTACCACAATGTTTTGCATTATGATTTACTTATTTTGCAATCTGATGGATTCTGAAGGATCAAAATTTTTAAAGGAAAGATTTAACATTTTAAAGAAAATTCTGCTTTTTGCAATTTTTCTACAATGGTAAATTTTTATCCTTAAACAACTTTCAAAAAAAAGAAGGAAAAAGTGATTGTTTATTTAATTAATTTAAGTCGGCATTTTTTTAAAAAAAAAAATTTTTGTTGACTCGCCAGGTGGTGCGTGGTTATTTTTAGGTCGATTAACAAGTGATCGATCATGTTCTTTAATCATTTCGACATTCAATCCTTTTTTTCTGTTTTGACAATTATTGTCAAAAACTAAAAATTTTGGTGCAGAAAATCATTATCTATTATCATAAATATTAAATAACTATAGATAACAATAGATATTAAACAATTATAAATAAAAATGTGCAAAATTGAAATGTATCCAATCAGTTAATTTTTCCATTGTTGAAAATAAAAATATAAAAACAATAATCTTATAAAAAAAAACACTTAAGAAACATCTTATTTATTAACATCTTAAGAAATATCTTGCAAAATTAGTTTTCTTTTATTCCCATTGGAACTCCTTCCTCCTTTCCCGGAAGTATGTGATTACAAAACATTACTCCAAAACCTTCTGTTCTATAAGTTTATTTTTCAGTTTTAAATTAATAAGATAGAAATTCAAAAATATTCTTTCAACTGATGAACATATAAAAAGAACATGAATTAGCATTTTCTAAGTTTTTAGCTTCAAAATTTATGAGAATGTTTTTCCTATTTGTTCCTCAAATTTACAACAAATATGCAAGATATATATAAAAAACTGAAATCATAAGACTGCTCATAAGACTTAAAAAAATTTTAAAAAAAGAAAAAGGGAAGAAAAAATCAAATAAACCTCAAATAAAATATAGATTTAAAAATAAAATTTTATATTCAATAACATTAAAAATTAAGAAGTTATAAAATTTTGAAACATAAAAATTCCATTCCCATCAGGCAGAGAAGCGTTTCAGTCCCAAAAGATTTTTTTGAAATTTGCTTGGGACATATATGTCCCGTTAGGCGCGAAAGGGTTAAGTCTTGAAAAAAAGTTTTTTTTCATTTAGAATGTGTTTGTTTTAGAAAAAGGATTCTATTTTTTTTATAGATTTGAAAACAGATTCTTGTTTAAAGTTCTTTATAAATAGTTTCTCAATAATGATACATAGGCAAGCCAACCAAAACAAAATATATTACATTAATTTAAAATAAGGTTCTATGTTACACCACTTTTCTAAAAAATCATTCCTATTATAAGTTCTAAATATTATAATAGGAAAAATATTAAAAATGTTTTAATCTAAATATTAAAAAAGACCTACCAGAAACAATTGCTATTTTTTCTTGCAGCAATGGAAGAATATCCATTGCCCTGATATCCTGAGGCTGATGAATTCCTAGGGGAAAAAATTTTAATGAAATTTTCATAAAAACAAGATTCAGTTTAATATATAAATATATTAAAATAATCACATTTTTAGATTAAGCAATACATTTGGTACCTACTGGTTATAGGGATTATTGGTTAGCGCCAGCTTTTCCGAAATTTTGCCAACAAGAATATTGATCCCTATACCCATCAGTACTAATTTCTACATGTACTGTGATATATTATTTAAAAAAATTATATTTAAAAACAACATAATACGATATTTTCCCCATCTAACTCATTTATATTATTTTTACATAGGTCAATATTTTTGTTACCCAAATAAATTAGACCATAATTCACTATGTCATAGCCTGGCCAAATTCCAATCGATCATTGTTATTTATAATAATATCACTATATTTATATGTAATCCAGTGTTTGCGCTAAGTTTTTTTAAAAGGGCCTTTTTTGTAAAACTAAACCACCACCCCCTTAAAACACAGCCTTTTTTATTAATATTCCATTTAAATAAATAAATTCACTGTTTAAATAATAATTACACAGTGGTAAAATTATCTGTGCTTATAGGTGTAATTCTGATTACTGTCCCAAGTATTTATTTTGTTAGGATTATTCTTTTATTTGTTAGGACTGTTAGGATTAATTTTAATAAGTTTCTCTTGTTTTGGATTTATATTAATTTATAAAATTATTTTTAAATAAATACCTTTTTTAAAAGAAAATGCAACTTAAAGTGTTAATTTTCTCATAAATTTTAGTTTAAATTATAGATAAAGCTTTCAAGCTGTTATCTTTTTCTTAATTTTTTTGAGAAAAAATTTTGCACAATGATTGTCGTTTAGTATGCTTTTAATTAAGTATGTAACGAATATACGATCACTATTCGGTATTCGACCCTTTTGCCGAATATTCAGTCGGCCAAATATTTTTTGAAAAGAAACTAAATGACTTTGAACTAAATTTTTTTGGGGGGAAAATTTTAATAGATTTAATAAAGAATTATCTAAAATTGTACTTTTTACTACACATTATTAGGAATAGTTTTCACATATATTTGTTGAGTTCTAAAACTTGTTATTTTATGCTCTGAAAGACACATGGAAAAGCAAAATTTGAAGAATTGAAACTAGATTACCTTATACTGAAACATGCATTTTGTAATGTTGATTTTTTTCTTTTTTAATTATATTCATGCAAGCCAATTTTATTTCTTTCAACACTATATGTTTCAAAAAATTGATAACTTTTTTTTATTGGTTTCATTTTTCCTTGTTTTTCTGTTTTACTAAAGCTTTTTTTAGTAACTTTTCTTCTTATCAGCATTTTTATTACAACAGCATTTTTCAGAGTGTTTCTAATGAACGTTATTCCTTTATGGTCACTTTTCTTTAAAAAATACGGCAATCTAAAGCTATTTGTTTAACGTTAAATCTTTCGTTAAAAACTAGAACAGATTTTTGTTTTGGTTTCTATCTACGGCGCGACAATTAAAAAGGATTTCTATTCGACTATAATCTACACTTTTTCTTGAAAAATGTTAATTGGAAAATTGAAATGCTTAGTTTCAAAATTTTCTTTCAAAAATTACTATCGTTTTTTTTTTTTAAATTTATTTTTGAGTCTAATCTTTGTTTTTTTTTTATAAGCGTTTTTATAATAGTGGTGCATTTTTAAAAGCATTTCTGTTAGACATTATCTCTTTTAATGTTTTATTGATAATTTTTTTCCGGAAAATACTATTTTTAGCATTAAAGTTTTGTTTAGAGAACTAAGAAAATATTTTTTGTTCTATTTCTTTTCAACTTTAGTTCTTTTTTCTTTTTTTTAATAGCTGTTAGCCAGTTTTTTTTATTTTAAATATTTCTAATTATCTTAAATATTTCTAATTATCTTAACATCTAATTGTCTTAAACATTTCTATTAATGTTTTTTCCTTTTTAGGTGCTCACTTTATTAAGTTTTTATTTAGATTAAGTTTTAAATAAAATTACCGAAAAAGGAATTTGCATTTGTATTGCAATATCAATATATGAATCTCTATAGTAAGTAATGAGGTGGAGGGTAAAACTCTGCATTTACCAGTCAGTAGGGAAGTGCTTTATCTTTCTCAGCTAAAGTGAACACCGACTATTCTTTTACCTGGTACCAATAACACAGCGGAATTTTTATTACTTTTTAATAATGACTGAATGATTTTCATTTTGCAAAAAAAATAATTTTATTAGTGTTTTTTTTTATTTTTTTATTAACAGAAATGTTGCTATTCAGCCGCGAATATTCGGTATCTGGCTGATATTTTTGGCCGAATATTCGGTATTAGGCTAAATCACTATTTGTTACATCCCTACTTTCAATTATTTTTTATAAACTACACAATTTTCTCTTATTTTGATAATGAGTGATAAGTACTTTTCTGAAATACACACATAAAATAGTATAAGAGGGTATTTTAGAAATTGTTGAAGATCAAATTCAGTTATGGCATAATATTACATGTTTCGACGATATTTCACGGTACTAAATTAGTGCCTTTTACTGTGAGGTAGCACCCTGCCTTTATTCCCAGGAAGAACTCAATGTAAGGTAGATAAATATACAATTTAAGAAAGTTGCTATGATAGATAATTACAATAGTGTCAATAAAAAAAATATATAAAAATTAATAGAATAATGTTAGTTTATATTATTATTTAAAATAATATGAATGTCTAAACAAAAAAAATTTCCATTTTAAACTGTTAGCTGTGTTAGAATACAAAAATAAGGCGTTAGTATGCATAAATATAATACAAAAGACTGGTAACACATCAATTAGAAGTGTAGCAGAGCTGAATTTACAAAATAGTTCATCAAAATCATTTTCCATTATATTGTTTCATAGGATCTTTAAAAGATTATTTAGCTAATAAACAACATATTATAGATACATTCAGAAAAAAAATTTAATAATTACTATTCTTTTTCTTTTCTTAAAAAAAAATTTCCATATACAATTTACATTTTGTTAATTTCAAAAAATGGCTGACCTGTCTTGGGATTTCTGAACTTTTTATGAAATTAGAATTTGCAATCAGGAGGTCTCTCTGAGAGGTACAGTGCCCGCCGCTAATAAAATCATCGGATAATAAAATCAGCCGCTTTATAAAATAAAATCAGCAAGAACCGAATCGTTACAATATTAATACATGTTAAAAACATCCTTTAGTAAAATCAATGCCGTCGCTTTTTAAAATCAAAATTTTGAATACACAATAAAGCAAAGGTGCAATATTTCAGATTTTTTGTTCTTATTTATAAAATTTTATTTTTTCGAAGTTTAAAGATGTTTTTAGAAGAAGCAACAGTTACTCACAAACCTGTGAAACAGATGTGGTTAGCACTTTCCTGCGATACACATAGTGTAAGAGTTAAGGAAAAATGTGGGTGGTAAGCGGCGAGTTCATAGAAATCAATTTATCAATGTTAATTCCTTGACTTGATTGAAGCTTGGAGAAACCTATCTCACTCAACAGGGGGTCGAATTCTTATCTTACTTTTTATTGAATGAACCATAGAAGGGAGAGAAGTTTCTTTTGTTACCTATCTTAACAGAGAACATGAATAGATTTCCAAAAACTGTCTGTGCACATGTTCCATATTATTTAAGCCGTTTGAGTAAATTATAGTTAGAGCACACAGTGTTTTCATCATAGAAAAAAAATGGGTGAGAATTTCTCACCCTTTTTCAAAAACAGGGTGAGATTTCAAAAAGTTAAGTGAGATTTCTAAAAACTAAAAAAACACAAAAAAATCATTTCTTTAATTATAATACATTTTTAACGTCTTCTATTTTTAAAAGCATTGAATATTTTTGATGCATCATCATAGAAGAATTTGCCTTTACAAGGTATTTGTCCATCTTACATTAGCACATAAAAAATATGAATGTCTTACATGAAGAAACCTTACCTACGGTAAACACGTGGTTACAGAGAAATGCGTTCTGAAAGGGGTTCCATGGTTGTGTTCTGTTGTTCGAAAAGGTTCTGAACAATACTGGTAAATAGAGAAGCTAGAAAACGGGGCAGATCTTGAAAATAATGAAAGATCCAGGAAGAAAAGTGAAACGGATTTTATTCTAAATGGCATAATTCGAAGCTTTTTCCAAAGTGTGAGAAATTCGCGAATTTTGAAATATATTTAAAGAATGCACGAATTTCTCGCGGTAATCATTTTTAAATGCGAAAAAAGAAAAAATATGCGAGATTCTCGCGCTGTGGTTAAAACACTGGCACACATCATTTTTAAGTTCGTTTGGTGTTAAATTTTATCAGCATGCCATAAAGGAAGGATTTTTGTCTTAAAGATAAATTCGAAGTGCTGGCAAAACTATGATAAGCTTCCTAAATGCAGTCAACGTGAAGCTTCAATGGAGATGGAGATGACTGTTTCGAAGAAATGATCAGCAATGAAGAAAATGAAATGGACGAGAATTTTTCACGTTACGTAGCTATTGACGATATACTGCAAACATCAAAAGAAAAATCTGATTCTAAAGTTGTTACAGACATCAAAAATTGCAAAGTTATTTCCCCATCAAGAAATGGAGGAATCCTACTCAGAAGATGAAATAAACTCATCAGTGCCATCTTCAATGGAAGTCAGAAAAGCACTTAATGTATTGCGTCAAGCTTTAGAACAAAGAGGAGGAATATCGAAAACTATAAAAATTTCTATAAACTCTCAAATGATGATGAAAAGTTAATTTTAAATACTGCAACTCAAGCAACCATTGATCGGTTTTTTGCAAAACTTTTGTAAATTTAATCTTTTGTAGGGTTTTACTTTATTAAAATAATTAATTTAGTTAAAATAAAGCATTAATGTGGTCATTATTTCAGCTTTTAAAGTGTGTGCATTTAGAATATATCATAAGAAATTTTTTTTTTCAAATGTTGAATCGCCTCTTAATAACTACAACGAGATACAAAAATAAAATTTTAAGAAAAAGTATTTTGTGAAACTATTGTTTTTCCTAATGTTGAATTTGTGAAGGTACTGCTAAACGGTAGTAAATTTGGCCTAAACAGACCCCTGGCAATAATATGCAACTCTAAAAAATTTATAAAAAGTTGCATCACAAAAGAATTTAAAATAAACTTGCTAAAGACGAATACTAATTTTAAAAACTTGAACTTCCTTTTCAATCTAACTATAAAAAGAGGACAAATCGCTGGTTTAAAACTAAAACGACACTTCTCATGTTATTTGAATGAGAAGTGAGTGCAGAAGTGTCGTTTTAGTTTTGAACCAGCGAAATGTTTTTACGTTTTTCTAAAAATTAGGAGCGCACATCGTGTCGGCGTGTCTATTTTAAAAAATTGAGATTATTTCCTAAGTCAACATATAATAAGAGCAATATAAACATGAAGTTATTGTATTCATCAATGTTTTTGTTTAATTTAAAATAAGTTACTGCATGAAGTGATTAACTTTTTTTAAAAAGGCTATAAAAATAAAAAAGAACCATCTAGACTGATATTTGTTACAACTTTTCCTTTTAAAAAATCGTGAGAAGAATTTCGTGTCTACTACAGTCAGTAATTCATATAACCCTTCAATTTTTTCACTAACCAATCTTTAGTCACTGGAGTCAATAAATCTACATACAAAAATTTTTGAAATAAAATAATCAAAATAGTAAGTTAAAAAATAATAAGCTAAGGATTATATATGATAATTTGTAAGATTTCACTTTTAATCATATCAATAGATCTTTTTAAGTATCTCAATGTTTACAATACCATTGCTAAGAGCTACTCCCTTTCATACTTTTTTTTAAACCTAATAATAAACAATACATGATAGATAAAACTTGTTTTAGACTTACCACTCTTAATAAATGAGCAATCATTTTCGGAAGACATCGTGAATACAGATCAAAATTCAAAAAAATTTTTATTTTCAAAAATTTCTTATACACTACATTATGCCAGAGTTCGATAAAATATCTGGCAAGCTAATAAATCGATTGCCGTTGCTATAAAAAAAGAAATCGTAGATCATTTTACAAAAGGAATGGTTTATTTCCATAGTATTGTAAAAATATTAGGTTTAATTACAAAAGCTTAGAAATACAAATATATTATTATACATTTCGTTTGTCAACCATCAACAAACTTCACTGACCGTCATGCAATGCAACACTACTGCTCTCTAGCAGAAAGAGAGTTGATTCAAAAACCAATAAAAACAAATGTCTGGATGGAAACTTAGGATAAGAATAAACTCGGCCAATGACCCCTTGCGATTTAATAAATGAAATTTCTTATAATGTTTGAATAATTATTAAAATTAAACAACAATGTTTTCATTCAACTCTCCAGCCGACTGTTTTTTATCTTTATCTTCAAGCATTAACTTGAAAGATTCTACAGTAGTATTTTGCTCACTTTTTTTGTAAGAAATATTAGCTATATTTTCGGTTATTTTAATTAAATTACCTTCGCAATGTCGAATTATAAAACAAACAAAAACGAATTAGGATATATTTTAGTTTTGTTTTTAATATCGATTTGAGATAATAATCGTTTCTCCGTTCCACTCAACCAATCAGAAAATTCTGTATTTTAATTTTGCCGTCTACACTTTTGACACAACTTGATACAACACCGCAGTGCGGGTTTATTTACAATCATGTGCTAAGTTTATTTGAGATTTCACACTGAGGGAAGCAATCGTATCATACAAAATTTAATTCATTTTTAGACCTTAAATAAAAACTTTAAGGCATTCACCGTTCTACATCATGTCTAATCAACAACCTTTAGTAAGTTAAAATTTTTACTTAATATCGTACTTTTTTCGACTATGCACTTCCATTCTATAAATTATTTTCCTTTTGATTCAATCTCGCCATATAAAAATTGTCAATATTTTGTATTCAATAGCCTACAGCAATTTAATTATGTAACAATAATCCAAGATCTCGTATTTTAAATTTCTGGTAAATAATTGACTTATTTGTTTTCGATCATGACATTTAAATAATTCAAATATATTTTGAAAGACCTGATAAACATTTTAGGATGTTTTTCAATTTTCGAAATTATATATTATGGCAAAACCTGTGTCCCGAATTGTCTAGACCTTTGCAAGTCCGGAAAATAGAATTTTTCGACTTGTTTGATCAAAACATACATTATTCAATTTTAAAAATAAGTAAATAAACCATAGATGACGTTTAATTTTTATGTATGAACGTTTTGTCAATAGGTAATATACATTAAATAAACTAAAAAATGTTTAATAGCATTAAATAAATGTCACTAATAAAATGTATAACAATATTAATGATGTAATAGCACACAATAAGTTAAACTTTCTCTTACCTCAAGAAAGACTTTTTTTTTTGTTTCCTATTTTGCTTTTTTTCATTTGATGTGAAGAATTAGCTGCACAGATATTCAGATAAAAATAACGCTAGAAAGCAAACTTGAATTGGAAAAAGGTAATAAATTCTGTTTAACAAAAAATATATAAATACTATTAAACAAGGAACAGAATTGAGAAAGTTCTTTACATTTATAATCTAAACAAATTAAATGTCTGTCTGTTGGTAATTCTTTCATGCATTATTAATAATCAGTTTCATTAATATTCATTGTTTATTATTCTTTCTGAAGTCTCTTTTTTTTTTAACTGCTCATCTTTACAACAACTCTTCAATTAAGTGAAAACAAACAGGCAACAATATTCTTTAAAGCTTAGCATCCATGGAATTCCAAAAAGCATTTATACATTGCTCTTTATAATGGAAAGGGCATCGCGATATAGAATTATTATTCACAATTATATATATATATTAACTTAATTATTTTTAGGTTCTGAAAGTGGCCAAGTGTCCCACAGAACAATTGTCTGTAACCAATTGTGCAGTAGTAAATGAAAAAGATTTTTCTCTGGATAAAGTAAGGTAAAGGAATTTTATGCATAGTAATTTTATAAAAAAATATATGTTTTCAGGAACATTTTAGTGGATTTATGTATTATCTTGTATAAGTAAGGAAAAAAATCATTTTTATATTTGTTTCAATAAAATATTCGAGTTAACAGCAAAACTTTTTTTATGAAACCCAAATTCCGCTTTTGTCATATTGTTACAGATAAGCGATTGGTGTACATTAAGAAAAACATCAGTATAGAGAATACTTGTTGAATAGAACTTAACCTAAAAATAATCTGTGTTGAGTCTACTCGGCAAATTTATTCTAGGCAGTGGCACTTAGCCTTAAAAAAAACATCAGCGTCAGGTATAGGGGCAATGGCATTTAACCTTAAAAAAATATCCGCTCAGAATATGCCAGCCAATGACAGTCACATTCATTAATTTCTCCAATTATTAAAAATAATAAATAAAGTTTACTAAAACTAGCGGTATGCTACACACTAACACTTTCCAAAATCTTTTATAAGGGAGGAGAATTAAATAAAAAAAATTTAAAAAGTACCTCTATCGTAAACGAAAATAAATGCATATATTTTAATATTAAATTAAAATTAAACAATAATGTTAAAAAATTTAATAATTAAGAAACATTACAAAAATTTAATAGTATTTCGGTTGTAGAAAGAGAAACGCTTTATTTCTGAAACCGAAAATAAATTCTGCCTTTGTAGATTTTGTTTGAGACAAAGGTAATGACGTAGTACGTATAGGTAGTAAAGAGGGCAACTAAGTAGAATTATTTCACCAATTTTGAGGAAGTAAACCAACTAAAACCGTCCCATGTTTCCATAAAATTTGTAAGTGTTAATAGAGTGTGTTAAATTTCTTGTGTTTTGAAAAATTCCTTTTAAGTAATTTTTATTTGAACTTTCAAACTAAATAAGGTCATACAGAAATTTTTGGCATGAAAATGTTTTTTTCTTTTTGCGCTACACCTTTTATGAATGTTATATTTACAAGCTATTTCGTTTTTTTTTTACTAGTGCCGCAACTTTTGTTTACTAGTTTTGTTTATTGCACAATGCATAAAAAAATGGACCACCCTTAATAACTTTTGATCTTATAATCGGATTTTCACGTTCTAGGACTGAATCTGATTGGCTTGAGGGAGTGATTTCAAATATGCTAATTAATAAGTGCCGATGATATTTTAAGTTATAAAATCAGACACAAATATGTACTTTTCGACGGATTCAGAGATAGCCGCAATCTGGGACGTATGGTCCCAATAGTTTGGTCAGGAGAGAACTCAAAAATTAGGAACACTTAAAGCAAATAGCATCATCCCTTTAAGCAAATAGCATCATTTTTAGACACATTTATAAAATTTGTTTATCTAAAGATAATTCCATGTTAAAAGTAACTTTTCGTAAATATTTATTATTTTATTTAAGAATAGACAAAAAATTTGGAATTGTAAGGGCATTTTAAATAATTTATTTCTTACCTTATTTTAAATAATTTAATTTTATATGGCAAAATGCAAAATTTGAGCGAAATATTTCAAACAGTTCCTGAGAAATCAAATATTGAAAAAGTCATACTTTTAAAATTTTAATAAAAAAAAATAATTATAAAATAAGACTAATATTCTAAATGCTCAATATATGGTACATCTTTTTAAGCTAAAAGCTTCTAAAATTATGCAAGTAAGAGATTGATATTACTGAATGAGCAAAATTATTTTATAAACATTTTCTCTTTACTTTTACAGTAACAAAGTTTTTTTTTTTTGAGGTTATAGTTTGAAGTATATTATTTCTGATGAAATATTTTTAATTTCAGGCACATTGAAATTACAACAGCTACCAACCGAAAATATGTCTTCACTTTAAGGTCATCACCTGCAATTCCTTCTGGACAATTAGGATTTAGTTTGCCTATGGTGAGTCAACAGTTTTTTAAATTTAAGGAATTCTACAGCTTAATGTAAATTTTCGTTTTAGATGTTATCATTCAGTTTTATTGTTTGTTTGTTTTTTAACTCTCTTTTTTACATCTTTTTTTTAATTTAAAAAAAATAGTTTAAATGCAGCATTTAGAGAAAATCATTTTCCTCGTTTTTAAATATTTAATTCATATACTGAGTATATTTAGAATCAAATGGACAATGTCATATTACGAATTTTTTCTTTTATCTATAATTACTTTTACGTAATTAATGTCTTTAGTAGAATTCTTTACACCAAGGATAGGCTGTATCGGTCCTCGTAAACTGTTCTACTGTAAGGTTCTCCAACTCACATGCTGGCAGCCAGCGTACTAAAACAGAGGAGTCATCCAATTTGCAGGCGATCAAAATCGTGATGGCTTCATGTCTTCAAATCATCCCTTGGGATGTTTTCTTGACTACTCGACTCCTTGATGTATCGATAGTCCATTGTGCAAGATAAATAAAGTGCTACTATTACTAAAAATTTTTACAAAACTTGATTTCCTTACGTAATATTTTCATGTTGCAATAACTTATTTTAATTTGCTGACCAATATCTGTAGTTAACAATTGAATACAAGGTAATCAAGAGAATTTTAATTTTGGGAAAAATTTTATAGCTACTTGTCTAAAAATAAAGAATGTATAAGTATGAAGATACATGTTTTGTAGTTTATATATTAACTCAAAAAAATTGCATTTCTTTATAATTTGCTTTCTTGTTTCATAAATTATGTTATCTAGAAATAAATAAGGACACCCAATTTATTTTTAGAGAAAATGGGCTGAACTATCACTAAATCAAACGCTGGAAGTACGACCATATACATTCAACCCCAACATACAGTATATTGCAAAAATTATTCTAGAAGTTGATTTTTTGGACAAGAAAACGTAAGTTTTTATTTTTAGCCTGACTCCAATATATATTATATAAAACGTTTGTATGCGTTCACAGAACCAACGAAATCTCTTCTCTCATGTTGTCATTATATAAACTGAGCTATAAGTTGGGCAGAAATTAGAAGTTCAAAATGAGCTGTTCATATAAACAACTGTGTTCTACTTTTGTTTCACTTATGTTATTGACTTATGCAGGTGCAGGTTGCATAATAATTAAGAACTGTACTTAAATGAAACTTGGTGATGCTCAATAATTTGTGCAAAATGGGAAGGTATTTAAAAAAAAATAGAAAAAAAAGTCATTAGCTTACAAGTTTTGCTAAGAGTAAATTTTATGTAAATCTTTTGAAAGTAAAATTCATTCGATCTGACTTGACCTGATAGGGTTAGGGAGTTAACGCCAATGCTTTCATTACTATCTAAAATATCTCTTATTCCCAAGTTTACAACTGTGTATTAATAAGAAAATTTTATAATTTTTTTTCCTTCAATTTTTATGCCTTTTACAAGTTTATGTAAGAAATGAATTTCAATCAAATCGTAATATATATAAATGTANAGGGGGGCATAAGAATTTTAGAAAGGCTTGAGTGGGGCACGGCACAAAAAAGGTTGGGAAACACTGATCTAAAATATCTCTTATTCCCAAGTTTACAACTGTGTATTAATAAGAAAATTTTATAATTTTTTTTCCTTCAATTTTTATGCCTTTTACAAGTTTATGTAAGAAATGAATTTCAATCAAATCGTAATATATATAAATGTATGTAAATTTAACAGGTTAACGTATCCTATATTTTTAAACCTGCATTTTAAAAAAAGTGTCATTATTCTTATAATGCTGAACTGAATATATCAGTGAGTTTGTAAAATGAGATCTGAATTGAAAAAGGATCCCAAAAGAATTACATAAGTTCTTCCTAGCATAGGGTGGGCTTTCTTGTCTTACTAGTTTAATTTTTTAAATTATAATAATAAAATTTAATGATTTAATTAAGGTTTTTACAGAATGCTTTTGCTATTTTATTATAGGTAGCTTAAACAACCCTAACTACTTTTTACCTTGCATACACAAGAGCATCATTTAATTTTGTAATTATAAAGTTTATGTAAACTATATTTAAACCATTGTGGTGAGTTTTAATGTATATCAAGCTTATGGTAAAGAAAAAAAAATTCTAATTTTTATGTGCAATATTTTATTACATTTTTTTAGAACCTAAGATTTAACTGAATAAAAATGAAAACTTCAAATAAAGTTTTTGATTCTGAAAAGCATAATTAATCTTTATACTGTACAAGAATATATATATATATAACGTCGTTGCCGAGTGGAAGGATTAAAACAGGTCTTAGGTCGGGAAGGAGGGTACAAAATTTATTTATTAATTATTAGACAACAGCAGTCATGAGAATGAGTAAAAGTGCACATGAAAAGTTGCGCTCCTTGGTTATATGTTAGGGAAAATCTTGCAAAGTAAAATCCGTAAAATGTCTTAATTTAGGGAAAGAGGGAAATCTTAGTAGTTGCTATTGGTTTATGAAATAGATCGAACGTTTCCCACACAAGAGCAAAGGGAAAAATGTCCTGCTCTTAATTAAATGCATAGTTGAGCCAAAAATAGATTTAAGAACAGGATGTGGCTTTTAAAAGTGTGAGAAAGTATTTCAAATAGAATAATTAATTAGGAAGAAGTTTTATAGCAGAGAAACTAACATAAAAAGATTAATTGAAGCTTTTTATGTTACATATATATATATATATATTGATACAAAAAGAAGAAAAACTTTTGTGTGTGTACAGTTTCTCATACTAATTTCTGGGAGTAATCATCAAACTAAATCTGAAAATTTGTTTTAGATTTTCAATGAGACCTCTGATTTAAAGGATTTAAGAAGAGGAAAAAATTTTCATTAATTATTTTTAAAAGTAAATTTTTTAAATTATTTTAATTGATGCAATGTTGAAAAAAAAAAGTTGAACTCGCTTTAAAAGTCAGCAGTAAGTGTCTTTCAGAACATTTATAGCCTTGTTCTTTATAAAATTAAAGTTATATTTGAACATAATCAGAAAAGAAAATCATGTCTGTTTTTATCTTATAGTTTTGTTTTTAAATGAAGCATGTTGCTGAAATCTACATTATCTACATCATAGATTCTCAACCTTTTTAACGTTGCCGCCCCCTTACGGAGCAAAAAACACTTCAACGCCCCCCTTTGTGAAAATCCAGTTATTTAGAGCATGGTGATGGAACGAGGTGTGCTAAATTATAAGATACAACATTAAGCAATTTTTTAAGAGTTAAATTAGTGTGTGTACATTTATCGACACTTTTCTCACGGCAGGTATTCGCAGTCTATTTGTTATAATTAAAATAAATACGGTAATGAAANAAAATAAAAAGGTTTTTGTTACTTTCAATTAATATTATCTTATTTATTTTCAGCACACTTGAGCCTTATGACACTGATTTAATGGCCCAAGAATTTGTGAAATGTTTCAGCAAACAGGCTTTTACAGTTGGGCAATGTGTAAGAAGAAACATTATTTTTTAATCTTTTATTATTAATTGTTTCAATTATTTATTAATAAGTGGATTTTCCAACTTAATGTTAGCATGTGAAACATTTTGTGAAATTGTAGCACTTGCTATTTTTCAGTTGGCTTTTGGATTTATGGATATGAAGATGTTGAAAGTAGTTGTTAAAGAGATGGAAGGTAGGATATTTTTAATTGCCATAAAATATCAAATGCCCTTTTAAAAATGAAGATTTATTTACATTTATAAACTATATCTCATGTCTTTTTAAAACCTTATAACTTTTCCTTTTTATAATTTGTGCTTAAATTTGTGTTATTAAATTTACTTTTTTTTAATAATTTAAAAGAAGTAATTTACTAATAAACCTTAAATCAAATGTGCAATCATCTGACAGCTTTCCCAGGAAAAAATAGCATCAATTTATTATAACTAAAGTCTGCCAACAGGACATGACGTGAGAGGTTAGTCACTTCCCACATTATTAATGTTTGATGAAGGTGCCCAGAAGTATATAAAAATTTCAAGATTAAATTGCTCTCATTAATCATCTAATAGTAGTAATAAGTTAAGGTTCTGGCGTGATCTTAATGATACATACATTTCTAAAACAATGTTAAAGCTCATAACAGAAATTTTCAAAATATTCTTTTGACTAAAAAACCTAAATTTATAGTCAGCATTCAGCAAGTAAGCAGAATTAAGTAGCCATTTTAGGTTTAGGAAAAACAAAAGTATTAAACAAATTAATTGATTTTAAAAATTTTGATTGTAAAATCTATAACACTGTCTCTCAGTCTGACTGTAAACTTCACAATTATAATTATTATTTTAAATGGATATTAAAAAAGTTGAAGATATCTATTCTTGTTATATTTGCTAATTGAATGTTGATCTATGTTAACTCTTTGTAAAATTGTGAATTTATTTAATGTTTTATATTTAATTTATAGTTGCCAATATCGAACAAGTTACTGGAAATGGGAAGCCTGGAGGGAAAAGAATTGTAAGTACCAATATTATTTTCATACACTTAGTATTAGCCCAGTAAGATGCAGTATGTTTTATCTGTGCACTATATTTTTAAAAAAATGAATAAATCAATAAAAAAATTTCTTTCAACTAAGGTTTAAATTAAAAAAACGTTTCTGATTGAGTTATTCAGTTGCAAAAATGCTCTATAGATTTTTATTTATTTTTTTAAAGGAAAAAAAAAATTTAATAAATGCTGTTACACAAATCTATAATGAGGGTGGGGCGAAGAAGACAATTTTAGGACCATGATGCAAAAAGACTTTATATACATGAAAATCCAAGGTTCACTAATTTTCTGTAAATAAAATAAACAAAAGAATAGCATAAAATTTTAAGGGAAAAAATTTTAAAAAAATATTAAGTTGTTTGTTAAGAAGGAAATTTGAAGAAAAAAAGAAAGAGCAAATTTTTTTCAATTTTATCAACAAAATTCTCAGTTCCTGAAGCATTTATTTTTGTAAAGGCATCGAACTTCAGAAAGGGAAAAGACACCACAGTCAGACAATAATTTGCATTTTTTTCCCTTTTGTTTTTTTGTTTTTCATAGAAAGGGAAAACAACTTCAGTCACAAAAACTTTTTTGCTCAAAGTGAAGGGGGAAAAAAAGCAGATAAATCTGAATAGGGCTTAATGAGTTTTGCACATCATTTATTAACATATAAATTGTTAATGTATGAAGCAACAATTTTTTTTTTACTTTTCTTCATGATCGGAATTATAAAATTCATCTTTGAAATTTAAGTTAATTGTAGCCATTTTTCAATTTTTAGTCTTTTGTTTCTTAGGGTTCACACCAGCAATTGAAATTTAATAGTCAAATATGACTACCTGGGTATTCATTTAATGGTCCGAAAAATTGATATGGTAGACAAACTTGAGAAGAAGAAAAAAAAATCAAGCCTTACGTTTGCATGATTCATGTTATGGTACACATAAAAGTTATAATTACCATCTATTACACCCTAAAACTAATTAGGTTCATTAGCCCATAATGATTGAAGATTAGAATTTATTAAAATTAAGTTAAAAAAAGCTAAAATAATATTAATAAATAAATTTAACATACAGATTCAAATGCTGAGACCAAATAAATAAATAAATACGGAAAACAGAGAAAGTAAAAACTAATAAAATATTAAATTAAAAATTCTTAATAAAGTAAATTTCAAAAGAGAAAAAAAATTATGTTTTATTGATGAGCAATTATATTGCAGTCCATGAAAAAATACCTGATATTATGGTGCCACATAAGAGAAATATGTATATACATTATAATTGTTATCCTCATATATATCAATAAGCGGCATAATAAAAGTCTGAAAATAACGGTTATTCCATTTGAAAAATCTTAAACTAAAACATATGCATAGAATAAAATTAGTAAAAAAAAAATTTTTTTTAAAAATTCGTGGATTTTAGTGCAAAGAAGACTATTTTTTGTTACTATTTTATAACTTCCAAACATATTTTAAGGTTTAACATTTATACTGTCCCCCATGCATATGATGTTGCAGAATGATTCAGTGCTGTATGGGTGCATTAAATAAAGTAACCATATTTAATAACAAACAAATTTAATAAACAAAATAAAACAATAGGATACGAAAAGGGGCTCGCCAATGAGCCATCCAGTTCAATCCATTGTCTGCCGCATAAGTGATTACAGAATTATTGTGAGTGATTAAAACGCCCATTTCTGGTCAGGCAGAAATTCGTAACATATGATTTTAGTGACATTCATGGAACATTTAGGGACAATTGTCGCAATATGGTCATACTAGCATGAACCCAAATTATACTTGATTCTCAACTTGAACGTTATTTTTAGACTCAAGTTGGCTTGTTGCTACCTGACGCTCTAGTGGTTTTTGAAAAATTTGAAGGATCAGCTGTCAATTTGGTTGGAAAGGCGAAAGGGTAATCCATGCTTGTCACTATTTTCTAATTTAAAATAAATGTAATATTTAACAACTTTTCTTTCATTTTATTATTGGTTTAGAGTATACTGCTGAGATTCTATTATTAATTGTAGATTGTTAATTGTGTAATATGCAATTAGTAAAGTTATACTGTAACTTTTTATGAGAAAATAGTTGATTTACCAGTGCTTTTTAACTGCTGAATCATTAAATAAATTTATTCTGTGTTGTTGTTTCATCTCATAAAAGGCTCAGAGAGAAAATTTGCTCTTTTGCCATTGAGCGACAAAATTTGTCAAACAAGTTAAAGATTAAATTAGTTTTTGCAGTTATAAAAGATTAGATTAAAATAAATAAGAAAAATTAATTTGATGTAAGTAATATTTTTGAAACACATCTAATGGAATTATACATAAATAACAATGCTTATCAGTTTTATTGGAATCTAAATGTTTGGTGTTTTTATTTATTAATGTCTTTTTTTCTTTCAAATATACAATACTTTGAAGTTGGCAAAGATAATAATTAATGTTTTTGTGAAAATTATAAATATTTTTTTTTTAAATTTTCTTTGCATAGTAATTTTTGTTAACTGATATTTCATATAGATTATATATTTTTATGGTGAAGATGCAGAAATGAAAGAAAAAAAAAATCTGTAGACATCTGCGAAATTTTCTTTCTTTCTTTTTATAAAAGAATTAATTATAGTAATTGATGTGCATAATAAATTTATATATATATAACAGCATTGAATTGTTTCACTGCTTAATATTTCTGGTTATGGTTAAATAGGAAAACTGCTAGACAATCAATCATCAATCCTGACTGGGATTTTCAGAAAATGGGAATAGGCGGTCTGGATAAGCAATTTAATGCCATATTTAGAAGAGCATTTGCATCAAGAGTTTTCCCTCCAGAATTCGTGCAACAACTTGGTATGATTTTATTTTCTAAACCAAGATATAAGTCAAAAAATAATAATAACTATGATTTCTGTTTGTTACACTTTTTTACATATTTTTGAATTCACTTTATTCTTAAAATACATTCATATCGATAAAAAAGTATTCATGTAGTTAGAAAAGGTATTTGAATATATATATAACATTAAGAACAATGTTTAAACTAATAGTCTGTTAAAATAAAGTAGAGCAATGTGGCATAAGAGCATAAATAATGCAATTATTCCATTCAATTGGAAATCTCTTTTTCTTCTAACTTATGATTGGTTATATTTGTGTTTCTCATTTTCTTACCACCCACTTAATGATGACTATGTTCCATTCTTGATTCCTCATCTATTTGCCAATTTTCTCCTTGTTTTAATTTCGATTGTAATTATGAAATTTCTGTTATCTGTTATACCATTATTTTTCCTTGTGTCTTGGTACTTATTGTGATATTTGCTATAATATTAATGCTGATCTAAAGGCTGCGATTTCTTTTTTTAAAAAATCTAATTTAGTTGAGATTAAAAGTTTATATCTACAGAGAAATAAATAGACTAATAAATAAAAGTAGCCAGACTAAATATAGATATTGAATCAGGGGTGATTGTGCTCCCGAAAAATCCGGATTTCCTGATTTTTTGCTAACCGCGATCCGAAAGTTTCTGGAAATTCAAAGTCCAGAAGTTTCAAGAAATCATCGATCACATTTATATATAAAAATTCTTGTATACTTTATTTAAAAATATTAGAACTAGAATTTATGCTTGATGCATCTCTTTCATTTGTAAATATTTTTTCTGATAGAATATTAAATGTGATTAGAGATAAAAGTAGACTTACACATAATTATTCATTTAAATTATGCTGCATATAATTCATTTAGAATACTATCACGAAAATTTCAATGATTTAAATTTATAAAAATATAAATTTTTTAAATGATTTTACTCAAGAAATTTTCTGGATTTTTGATTTGGTCTTAACATGAAACTTTTAAAATAATAACTTTCTATTAACTGTGCAGGTTAAATAGTTTGCTGCTTTTATATACTTATTTCAATTAGATCTATTTAGTTTTATGTTTATTCAAGTAAAAGAACTATTGAAGCTTATTAAAGATGTAGTTTGCGTACTTTAATAATGAAAACTTGTTCTGCCAATAGTAATTAAGAATAAATTATTTTTTTGACATCTCTTAATCTAAATAAATTTGACAATTTGGGTATTAGTCTCTACAAATTCATGAAATACTTGAACTGAATAAAAGCAATTGTGATTTGATGAATTCAGGGAAAGAATTATTAGTTTGTCATAATTATATAATAATTTTAGTATTATAAATATTAAGTGTTTGCTTTATTATATTGTTCTAACAAAAATATTAAGTAGTATTAGTATATTTTATTAGAGCTTTGATTAGTTTTTTAAAAAAAATCTAATTAAGCAAAAACTTGTTTTTCATTTATTTATTTTTTAAATAGTGATTTTTGCCAAACCTGATAACTGTTAATTACATTATTTATGCTATTATATAATGTAGTACTGTGGCTCCCAGTATTCTTTGAATAAAATGTTCAGTTAAACAAAACAACTATATCTTTTAACAATCTAAATGCTCAGCTTATGATTTTATCAATTCTTGATTTTTATTTATTTATTTATTTATTTATTTTTTTTTTTGCTCATTTTGGGATTGTTACTGGAAGCTAATTGTAAAAATGAATTAATTTTTATCTTAATAAATAAGATTTATACCCAGGCAGAAATATTCATTTCAATGTATTTCTTCAATAGTATTTTTTTAAAAAAACTATTCCGGATGTATTGGAGCTTTGATTTTACATATATGGTTTTTTAGTTTAGTTCAATATATATATGTATATAACGTCGTTGCGAGTGGAAGGAATAAAATAGGTCTTAGGCAGGGAAGGAGGGTACAAAATTTATTTATTAATTATTAGACAGAGCAGTCATGAAAGTGTACACGAAAAGTTGCGCTCCTCGGTTATATGTTAGGGAAGATCTTGCAAAGTAAATCCGTAAAATTTTTCAATTTAGGAAAAGAGGGAAATCTTAGTAATTGCTATTGGTTTATGAAATAGGTCGAGTGATTCCCACATAGAGCAAAGAGAAAAATATCCTGCCTTTAATTAAATGCATGCTTGAGCCAAAAATAGATTTAGGGACAGAATGTGGCTTTTAAAAGTGTGAGAAAGTATTTCGATTAGAATAATTAATTAGGATGACATAAAAAGATTAATAGAAGCTTTTTATGTTACACACACCCATATATATATATATAAATCTCTTTCTCTCCAAATCCCCAAAATCACTTAAATCTGATTTAATGTTTTAGTAAATGCCGTTCAGCAAACTGAACGCTTTGCTTTTAATTTATCCATGATACAAGAAATCAAAACTAGAATAATTATAGTATAAATATATCATAGTAGATGATCAATAAAATTATTCTGGCCCACTCGTCAACTGTTAAAAAAAAAAAGGAACTAATTGAAAAACAAAAGTATCAATAAACCGTTGAAACGGATTTGTCCCAGATTTATATTTTAAAAAAATTGGTATTCTGTACTTAAAGACAATAGAAAATAGGTAAGAAAATGATTTTCTTACCTGCAGTCTGCGATATGCCATCAATGTTACTAAACCATCATTTCTCATGGAAAAAAAAAAAAAAAACCTTCTTTATTG
>NC_092204.1:81846124-81962454 GCF_043381705.1 Parasteatoda tepidariorum | reverse complement strand
GAGCTTCATGCCTTCGAAGCCCTAAGAAATCGTTGACAAGATGCAGCCTGGAGTTGGGGTTACCAAGATCTCAGGGAACGAATAGTCAATTGTGTGGCAACCGTCCCCCCAGACATGCTCGCCAGAACATGGGAAGAGGTAGAATTCCGTTTAGGCGTCTGCCGTGCCACTAACGGGGCTCATATAGAACTTTACTAAGTGTTAAAAAAAACTTGATAATGTAAGCTTTTCAGTCATGTATAAAACATGTATGTATGTTTTTTATTTCATTAAAATATTTTGCCTCAAAACACCGGAGTTCTTTTATAGACACCCTGTATAATGTAATACTGTGGCTCCCAGTATTCTTTGAATAAAATGTTAAGTTAAACAAAACAACTATATCTTTTAACAATCTAAATGCTCAGCTTATGATTTTATCAATTCTTGATTTTTTTTTTGTGCTCATTTTGGAATTGTTACTGGAAGCTAAATGTAAAAATGAATTAATTTTTATCTTACTAAATAAGATTTATACCCAAGCAGAAATATTCATTTCAATGTATTTCTTCAATAGTATTTTTTTTAAAAAACTATTCCGGATGTATTGGAGCTTTGATTTTACATATATGGTTTTTTAGTTTAGTTCAATATATATATGTATATAACGTCGTTGCCGAGTGGAAGGATTAAAATAGGTCTTAGGCAGGGAAGGAGGGTACAAAATTTATTTATTAATTATTAGTCAGAGCAGTCATGAAAGTGACACGAAAAGTTGCGCTCCTCGGTTATATGTTAGGGAAGATCTTGCAAAGTAAATCCGTAAAATTTTTCAATTTAGGAAAAGAGGGAAATCTTAGTAATTGCTATTGGTTTATGAAATAGGTCGAGTGATTCCCACAGAGAGCAAAGGGAAAAATATCCTGCCTTTAATTAAATGCATGCTTGAGCCAAAAATAGATTTAGGGACAGGATGTGGCTTTTAAAAGTGTGAGAAAGTATTTCGATTAGAATAATTAATTAGGATGACATAAAAAGATTAATAGAAGCTTTTTATGTTAATATATATATATAATAAAATTAGATATTGGTACATATTTGTTGCAAAAATAAAAGATATTTTAATTTCTTTTACGTATATTCTAAAATTATATTTATTATCATGCTGTTACAGGATTAAAACACGTAAAAGGTATATTATTGTATGGACCTCCTGGAACTGGTAAAACATTAATGGCTCGTCAAATCGGAAATATGCTGTATGCAAGAGAACCTAAAATTGTTAATGGACCACAGATTCTAGATAAATATGTTGGT
The DNA here is from genome assembly GCF_043381705.1 of Parasteatoda tepidariorum. NCBI lineage: Eukaryota > Metazoa > Arthropoda > Arachnida > Araneae > Theridiidae > Parasteatoda > Parasteatoda tepidariorum. The sequence continues at coordinate 81,961,158 of NC_092204.1, read as the reverse complement.
GAATCAGAAGCCAATATTCGTAGATTATTTGCTGATGCCGAGGAGGAGGAAAAACGGGTATGTTTATATTACTTTAATTGCATCGATTATTTAGAAATATGCCTATTACTGGTGCATTTATTTCCACATTAACATCTTATGCTATTGTTGCTTTGAATAAATTAGCATGTTTCTTAATTAATTATTTATTTATTTATTTTTTTTAGCTTGGGCCAAACAGTGGTTTGCACATAATTATATTTGATGAGATTGATGCTATTTGTAAGGCAAGAGGATCTGTGGTGAGTGTCTTTTTTTATTTCTTAAAATCTTATATAGTAGTATCTGCTATGTGATCAGTTTTGGACACAATTGGATTTTGATAACATAAACTGATTGATAGCAATAAACGAATTACAAAACTAAATGAGTCTGTTAGTTTTAGCCACACTTACTGAGTTTGAAAATAAAATTAAAATATAAAAATCATATGTAATAAAAAAAATCATAAATTGTTGATTGTTTGCAATTTGTCCTAAGCTCATTTATAAATTGTTTGTAATCGTGATGTTTTTTAAAGTCCTCAGAGTGGTATCATCAACATTTTCCTTGCATTCCTCATTTCAGCTTTAGTTGGAATTGACCAATTTTTTGGTAGAACTGCCACTTTTTTTTTATCTCCATGATAATCTGGAAAACTTCTGATTCTGTTAATATGGAAGCTTAGAGATATTTTCATCTTGAACTCTTGATATTTCATATTTAAAGTTGTTCTAATATTTTTGAACAACAGCATAGGACTTTTTCTTTTTGCTCGTCATCACAGCACCATTTTGCTTATACTCTGTATTTTAACTGTGTTTTTTTTTTTTTTTTTTTTTTTTTTTTTTTTTTTTTTTTTTTTTTTTTTTNTTTTTTTTTTTTTTTAAATAATTATCACACTACTTTTCAAAATTTTGCAAAAGTAGTGGTTGAGAAATGTTTACTGTATTGTGGTATTGCATTGACTCATTTTTGGTAAATCTGTGACAATAATTTAAAATGCAAATCTTTTATTTTTGAATAAGTTTGCTTTCTCCTATTCATATCATCAAATTTTAGATTTAATAATGAAAAATTGTGCATGAAATAGCCATTCAATGTTTATTTTAAAAGAGCTTAACAAAAATGAAAATAACTACTCGTCGCTCGGGGAGTCACCAAAAAAAGAGAAAAAAATGGTGATATAAATAAACAACTGGTTACTTTTTCCAGTCTTTTTTTTAATTTTTTATTAATTGTTTAATGGTATAAGTTCATTAGTGTAGAAAAAGACTGAAAAACAAAATTTTCCTACAAGTTTTCAATGTCTTCATTCAAAAGAATCTCAGAATCCATCAATTTATGGTGGAAAGATTCACGTGGAAGATTCCTGTGGATCGTGTATTTTAAAATTGTTATGTATGCATTAAATATATTTTGTCTAACCAATTTTTTTTTATTTGAGTTCTTTAAAGTTAATATGTAATTTTAATATATAATTTTGCCATTATTAACTTTTTGTAGTTGTAAATAGTTTCTAATATGATTATTATTATTATTATTATTTTTGAAAGATAATTTTATCTCAGAAAAAAAAGAGTTTTAAAAAGTAACTATTAAAGGAAAAGGACCTCTTGCTATGAGAAACTGACTCATAGAATTCGAGAAAAGTAACTATTAAGTTGTTACAGTCTACAGGTCACTGACTACAAAGTTTCAAGTCTAAATTTTACAAAAAGATATTCATTTGTATGCATCTTTATTGTTCAAATTTGTGAAATTCTGAAATATGACTAAGACATATTAAAATTTGATAATGTACTCTTTCTTACTCTTTTGNTTTTTTTTTTTTTGCAAAACAGGCTGGAAATACAGGTGTCCATGATACAGTTGTAAATCAGTTATTAGCCAAAATCGATGGTGTGGAATCTTTAAATAATATTTTAGTCATTGGAATGACTAATCGTAAAGATATGATTGATGAAGCCTTAATAAGATCTGGTAGATTAGAGGTACATATGGAAATAGGTAAATACCTGTATTGATTGAGTGCTATTTTTATGTTCAATCAAGTAATTGATTCATTGCAATAATTTTAATTATATTTTATTAAATAATTAAAATTAAAAGTTATTTTGTTTTGTTTTAAACAAAGTAAATTCTCTGTATAGTCATATAATGGTGGCCTATTAAATGGTGTAAATATTTTTTATATATTTGTTTGTAAGGAAGAGTGGAGTGAAATCGGGAAACTCTATTGTGGTGATATTAGTTTCGCTTTTTAGCAGACAGGCTGAATTATTCTACTAACTAGGTAAGAAGAAGGTGTTGTTGTTGGATTCATGGTGTCTATGTAGATAAGTTTGTTTCACTGTGTGAACTCTCTAATTTTCTTTTGTTTTTTAACATCTCTTATCTATTGGTCATTGCTGTTATAAAAAATCTTTTTAGTCCTGCTTATTAGAAATTTACTGAAGATTCATAGCCTAACAGATAAAAAGTCCACCAGCAGCATGGTTCTGTTTTGTTCATTGTTCAGTGTATCAAGAACCAATATAACAAAACAGTTTTATCAACAAAAAAAAAGCTATTATACCTTTAAACTAAAATATTTTCTGAACTGAAGCAATATTTATTTATATCAAAATCATTTTAAAATGTGTTAATTCATTCATTTAAATGAGTAATTTTATTTCCTACAAGTAATTTCTATCTTCAAGGTAAGCGCAACATTCATGACCACAAAGCATATTAATAAGAATTTTTTTCCCCTTTGATACTCAATGTAAATACCAAAGAAATCTTTCACTTTCTTTGGTTTTTATATTGAGTAAAAAATTAATTTTTGTAATAAGTTTTTTAAAAAATTTTAAAGCTCAGAAAATAGGAAAAATTTGTTTCTACATATTCCTAAGAAGTTAAAAGATTAACAGTTAATTGTTAAAAAAGTGAGTCATTTGGGTTTTAAAACCAAAAACGTTAATCACTAGGTTTAGATAGAGCCCAATTTAGTTGGTGTTTTACGAAACATAAATTGGACAAGAAAGTTACTATTTTCCTAAGGAATGATTAGTTTCTTTGAGCAATAATAAGGCTATTAGGTACGATTAGAGCGATAATAAAGGACTATTAGGTACACTCAGTAACGCAAAAGATGCTTTATTGTGTATGGAGCAAATTTGGCTGCCATTTGGATGTTTGCCATGCAACAAAGGAGGAACACTGAATATTTATACTTTCAATTTACATTTTTTTTTATCGTTCTGAAATTTTTCTTATTCAATATATAGTACATTAAATATGAATTAATTAAAATGAAACCATCATTTTAAAGATGCATGTTTTAGTTTTACATTAGGTGTGATTATATTGCAGTTGTGTTTACTAATTTAAATTTAAAAAGTTTCTTTGTGATAAAATTAATATGAATACAAATTTAATATGGAAAGAATGTGAATAAGAAAGTAATATCTTTATGTATATGTGTTCTTTTGGTTGTTACAAAAATTTTTCAATTTAGGTTTGCCTGATGAAAAGGGTCGACTTCAAATCTTTAACATTCATACTGTTCGAATGCGGGATCATGAAAAATTAGCAAAAGATGTAGATTTAGGTGAATTAGCTGCTTTGACAAAGAATTTTTCAGGGGCAGAAATTGAAGGGCTAGTGAGAGCTGCACAATCTACTGCTATGAACAGGCTAATAAAAGTTAGTGCTTTTAAAATTTCATGTTTCTTATTCAAATTTTAACTATTCACTTGAGTCCCTATATTTTTTTCCTTAATGTTTTGGAAGTACAGTACAAAAGTCCCATATCTGAACGTCAATTTTCCAGACACTTTTTCACAATCAAAACGAAACAGATCTGTTTTTCAAATAATAATAATAAATAAATATAATTAATAAAATGAAATCTAATTTTCTTGGTTTTACAATATTTATATGTTAAAAAGAAGTATAATTTTTTTTTTTTAAAAAGGACTTTCTGCTTTTGCTGCTTTTTCAATAACTAAGCATTTATTCTGTTTCAAAAGGCACACTAAAAGAGATGTTAAAATGACAAAAGTAGTATAAGAAAAACAAACCTTGGTGAGAACTATGAATGTAAATGAAGCTGAATATTTATAGTGTGAAACTGAATAAAAAAGAGCACCAAACAAGCTTTGTTTTTCATTTTATAAAAAAAAAACGGAAAAAACTTTTGATCCAATGAATGGATTTTAATAAACTATAAAGCAATTTTTTTGGTTTGAGTGACAGAACGTAACTGTGTTAATTAATTAGTACTGACAACATTTTAAACCATAAAAGGGAAACATTTTTTCTGAAAAAAACATACCTTTCTCTTACACTTTCAAAATAGGAAAGGTTTAAGTAAATTTTAAATGTATGGTCTTATCGTGTAAGTTAAGAGTAATTAAAAATTTTAGTACTCTTTGTTAGTTTTACTTTTTCCATATTTTACTATTTAAATGAATCAAAAAATTTGTTCTCATTATTGTAAAATTAGTTTATCTAAAAACAATTTCTGATAATTTAAATATTAATGTTAAAAAAATTTTAATTATGATGTATGAATATCTGGTGCATGATACTAAACCCTTAGAGCAGATGAAACTGTTGCCATACTTAGAGTTTAAAAGATCTATCTGTTTAATTTTAAACAAAAGAATGGATATATTCCACCTATCTCTCTCTCTTTTAATAAATGTTCAAGTGTTAAATTTAACTTTAGTAATTGTTAAATTGAAAATTTATATTAAAAAAAGCATTAGAAAAATAAGAATCGGATTGGTGTAATATAGATAAATTTGTTGAACCAGTATCAGTTAAAATAATCCTTGAGGTTCTAAAAAAATCCTTAAGATTCTAAGAAAAGATAAAAGAATTATTATTAAATAAAATATTACATTCTGTGGAATCTATGAACATGATTGTTCAAAAAGTCGACAGTCATATGATTGTTTTCATTTTAAAAATTGAAGTTATTAGGAGTGGGCTTCACCAGTTTCACATCAGGAATATCGTCTGTTTTACATCTTCTTAATTTCAAATTTATCCAAAATCTGAACGAAATTGGGATTGTTGCAATAATAATTTAAAAACACAACTTTTTTCAGTTAATTATGTAATAAATTTCAAATGCTGTATTGAAATAGACAGTAAATTTGGATGTTAAAATAGGCACTAAAATAACTTAACATCTATTAGTCATTGGTTAGGATTAACCATTATAAAATAGATGAGGTAAACTGGGGTAGAAATTTTGTAATACAGTGGAAAGTCGCTTATCCAGAATCAGTGGGACTTCCGGAAGTCCGGATAATAGATTTTCGTATAATAGACCCCCCAAGGTAAACAAAACTTATAATGATCTAATGAACGATCTGAATCAAAGAAGCAAAAAATAAATTATCATTATTTGTTGGGCAATAATATTTTAGTATTAGAATGATATCTAATCAATCAAAAATAAAATATTAGAGAAAAAAAAATTATTGCTTAAGATATAGAAAGCTAAAAAAATTTGACATTTATGAAAATATTAATTGCTCTCTTCGCTATTTTGAACTAGAACGATTCAAGCAAGAAGCGGAAATTCACGTTACTCATTAAGGTGGGTAGATGTAGGAGAAAAATTCATTTCCTCCTTATTTGTGAGAGAAAATATGTGTAAAGAGAAGATCGTTCAAGTTGAGGGCGGGGAAGTGACAAATTCTTATTTTTTCTGATCATTGGCTCTCAATCAAGCGTAAAGGCATGGCATGCTGATTGGGTTCTCGTTATTTTTTCTTGTGTGTGTGTGGTTTGAGATAAAGGGGCTTTCGTTAGTCAAATTCATATTTCAGTAGAAGGGAGTCTTGAAATCATTTTCATGTCAATGCTAAAGAAGAAATGTTACCCTTTTTTTCCCTCGTCCTAAATATCAGCGGGAAGAACGAATGTTTCTCAAGGATGCGTATCCTTTTAGACCTATTCAAATTTTCAATTTTGACGCCCCCTCCATGTTAACATTTGCCGCGTTTACCCTCTTCCACAGTATTTCTTCTTTCCCTAACACTCTGATAAAAAGGTTCCAGGAAATGCCTCTTTTACTAGTCAGCTGCATAGGAAGGAGGGGACTCAGTTGCGCTCTTTTGAAAACAAATCTCCCTCTCTTCCTGCATTCCAGAGGAGGAGCGTCACTAACGTTCACTCGACGGTCTTGGTAGATCTTCTTCCCTTTCTGCTGATTTATGGGTTCAATGCATAAATCACTAGAAGCTAGAAAAGGAGAAAACGTGTCAAAAGACCTCTTATTTTTGTTAAGAGGGGAAGATGAAGAGATGTTTGTTTATTTTGATTGCTAAAAAGTGTGCAGGAAAACGACCCTTCCGGATATGGGTTGTTACACTGTATATATATTTAGTACTGAAACTTTTCCAGATTGCAATTTTAAAGTAAAGTAATATGATTATAATATTATTAAAATGTATTTTCAGGCATCAAGTAAAGTTGAATTGGATCCTGATGCCACAGAAAAGATTAAAGTGACCAGAGAAGACTTTTTACATGCTTTGGAGAATGATATTAAACCTGTAAGAAGAATTTATTATTTTCAAACATTTATCCGTGTGTCATAACTTTTCAAAATAATATCGCACGCCTAACGTTTTTATTTAATGTTTTAATTACAATTCTGAAATTCTGATAGTTATTATACAATTTGAGTTATTTTTAGGATATTGGATATGGTTTTTAAAAAACAATTTTTTAAACTTTTATATAAGTACAAAACAGGAAATTGAAATATTTTTTTAATAATTTATTGCTTTATAATTTAAAGTTTTCAGGCACATTGGGAAGCAAGGAGAATCATGAAACAGGAAAATTCCGTGGAAATTCATAAATTTGGGGAAAACCAGGAAAATACAAGGTCCGGCTATTAATTTCCAGGACTGAGGTAACTGTAGGAGAAAGAAAAGCCGGAATATGGCGCTAATGATTGCATATTGAAGAGTGTTTTCTTGCGCATGTGCAGTGCAATCGGCGCCATTCTGAAGTGAGTGGTTCTCGTGGAAAGGCGCATTAAAACGGAGCTCTTAAATTCCTGTTGTCGAAGTGAAATGGAGCAAAGAATTAACATTAAATTTTGCTTCAAATTGGGCAAGACAGCTGCAGAAACCTACAAATTGTTAAAACAAGTTTATGGCAAGGAAGCATTATCTCGCTCAAGAACTTTTGAATGGTTTAAACGCTTTTGAACGCGAAAGCGTGGAAGATGATCCGCACACAGTTCGGCCGCAGTTCGCACGCAAGCCGGAAGCAATTGAAAAAGTTCGCGTACACACATTGCGTTTGACTGTGAGGCGATTCTCAGCTCAGCATGGTGTCGTTGAGTCGCAGCATCCACCATACCCGCCAGACCTAGCACACACTTTTTCCTGTTTCTTAAGCAGAAAAATTCACTGAAGGGAACAAGATTTCAGGATGTCGAAGCCTTCACGAAAACTGTAACGTCACTAATAAAGAGCATTCCAAAAGAGGACTTTAAAACTTCTTTCCGAAATTTGTACAGCCGAGCACAGACGTGCATTACGGCTGATGGGGATTACTTCGAATAATATTAAATGGCTATGTGTTTAACTTTTTTTTCTTCTGAGTTATTCCATGAGTCCTGGAAATTAATAGCCAGACCTTGTATCTTGTCTCCAGAATTATTTTAACCATATTCGTAATGGCAAGGATGAAATCCCCTTGCTTTGTTATCCCCATTTTCTATCCTTGTCTTCTCCAAACTGAACTAGAAACCAGTTCTTTCTAGCTTAAAAAAAAAGTCAAATCTACTTCTGTGGGTGCTCCTCCCTTTTTGAATGATATCACCATTTTTATTAACCAATAAGAGGAACAGGACCGGCCTTAACGTCTTTCAATATTCTTCTATCCCCTCCCACCTTTTTTTCATTTCAGTGGCATCATCATAGTTGGCCAGACAGCCCATTGTGGTCCAAAGCCTTCCTCTGAAGATTTCTCCATAACAACTTTCGATTTATCTTTGATCTCCAATTCTTTTCATTAATTGCAAGAAAATCAGACTTCACGAAGTCAGCCTATCTCAACCATGGCCTTTCCGCTTTCTTATTCCAGTGGGTCTAAAAAGCAATATCTTTTTTATTGTCTTGTCATCACTTATGCCATACAATTCATTCTGTTTGTTTTTGTGTGTTTAATAATATCGGGTTGTTTATAAATCTTTTACAGTTCAAAGTTACCTTTCAGTGACAGCAACAAAAAAATAGGTCTAGGCATGTTAGAGTGACAATAGATAAAAAAAAAAGAACTGGTAATAAAATTGGAGACCCATTGATTATTTTTGATTCATTGATTATTTTGCATTCAATTAAAAGATAATCAGGATCTTCCCTGATTTAACCATCTATCTGTTTTTGTCAAAGCTTGTCTTATATTTCCCCATGGAAAACATCAGTTTAGAAAGTTTCCTTTGTTAATAACAAAATTTTCATATCTGAAAGATCAAAAATGTGACTGGGGATCGTTAAAGACTAGAGAATTATAAAAATACTGTAAAGAGAAAGGTTAATAATGTTTGCATCATTCAGGAATTGAATAATTTTATAAGGATGTGTATACTAAATGCAAAGTCCAACTTCTGAACATAAATAAAAAAAAATAGGCACTACAAGTAAAAGAAAATGTACCATGAGAAAAACCTGATAAACTTTCTGACCAGAAAGAGAGAATATCAAGCAATCAATCAATGATTGATGAAGGCAACTAACATCTCATTACTGGAATGAAGCGAAAATAGAAACTGATAGATCCTAGTCAGAAAAAGTTCAAATTACCAACGAAAATGTTTCTTAAAAAGTATAACTTTAACCAGGGATTTCATTGTATTATTTTAAAGAACTTAATCAGGGGTGATTGTGAGCCCAAGTCAAAAAATTCTGGAAAATTTCTAAAGTTTAAAAAAAAAAAAAAACAGTTTAAATTGAAAAATTAGAAAAAATTTAAACAAGTTTTTTTTCTTCCTTTTTCTCAATATTTCTTAGTTTACTTAAAATATATTTAAAATTTTACACATACCTATACCATTTACACATACCTATGATGCCCTGGAGAAGTAATTAAAATTTACAAACATGTCTTTTTTTTCTTGAGTTTATGATTACAACAACTATTTACTGATAAAAAAAATTAATATTAATCATGAATATGAATATAAACTTATAAAGTATCTCTCTGGCTCTCCCTTACAAACAAATAAAACAAACTGTGTTTTTAAATTCCACCTTTGAAAATTTGATTTCCAGAAACTTCTGTGATCAATGATTTTTTTAAACGTCTGGACCTTCGATCTCCGGAAACTTCCGGATCACTGTTAGCGAAAAATCCGGAGATCCGGATTTTTTCCGGCGCACAGTCAGCCCTGCTTAATTTAATTTTAATCCAGTTAATGAAAAAAATAAAATATGTTCGATTATGGTAATCTATTATTAGAATCTTTGCAATTTTGTAAAATTAATATTTAAAATAAGTAATTAAGGTATATTTTTTGTTAATAAATGATTATATTAAAAAATATGCATAAAGCACTATTTTTAGCTGTTCTATATTTTTATCATTATATCACAAGCACTATTAGTAAGAAGGTATAAAAAATGATGAATTATGTACATTTTTGATTTTCTAAGCATGAAGTGAAAATTGAATGATTTTATATGTTACATATTCCAATAGCTTCTATTTTTTCCTTTTGATTTAATAAATGAAAGACTAACAAAACCCTGTTTATTGCTAAACAAAAACATGTCCATATTGATTTAAAAAATGAAATTTTTAATTGAGTGCATGATTTAAAATCTGTACATAATAATGTTTAATACATTATTATGTACAGATTTTAAACTGTATTATGTATGTACAGATTACACTTATGTACAGATTTTCAACTGTAAGTTTAAAAACTATGTAGAAATCTGTAGCAATAAATTATTAAAATTAATCAAAAATTCGCTCATTATGGCCAGGGAAAACAAGGAATTTTATCAATCTGGAAATGTCAAGAAATTTAAGTATCTATAAGACCAGTATTTTTTTTTCTTTCAAAAAATTGGTTTTGTAATAATCTTTTTTTTAAAAAAAAGCATTGTCTATTTTAATCTTTAATAGCAAGCAAACGTGCTTTGTGAAATATTTGTTTAAAAATAAAGCATAACTGGAACTTTAATAATAAAATTTATGCCGCTAGTCAAAAATCAGAAAATTTTAAGAAAATCAGTCTGGAGACTTTTTTTTCTAAGTGTCTGTGGCCACCCTATTAATGAAATTTAGTTCATCTTATAGTGTACTATACAGCAAAATATTTCCTTTTCTTCATTCTCCTTTTGTATCACGTTTAAGTGCTGTGCTATGTTTTCCTTTTGTTTCATATAGCAGCCATACATTATGTTTTAAGCATTCTGCCATGTGATTGAAAAAACAGCTTAAGTACATCACAAACAATTTTGAGAAAAAATCTGAAAAGCAGTTTGATAATTATTTCCTTTCTATTCTTAAACTATAACACTAAAATTGAATTTTTTAAAGCTAGTAAAAAAAAATATTTTTATAATTTTATTTGTTTTAATTTATAGCTTATACAAAAATACCAAGTTTTGTAGCTCACACTGACTTTTCTATTGCAAGGCAATATTATGTACTAGTTCATTTAAGTAAAATGTTTTTCAAAACAGACAAAAAGTAATCTTTTCAGTAATGCATTTTTAAATGGGAAGTGACCTTAAATTTCCTCACTTTGAAACCTTTAAACCTTTTCCCGCATGCAACAAAAGAAATACTTTTTTTGTTTTGTTTTGTTTCACAATTCTCAACTAAGTGTAATGTATAAATCACAAACATCAGAATCTTTTGAACTTTTGCTATGTGTGTGCTCATGCCTGTTAATTTCAAATTTTATTTTACACTTTATCAGGCTTTTGGATCAAGTGCAGAACAAGTTGAGAGACTTTTAGCTCAAGGGATTATAAATTGGGGTGATCCTGTTGCTTCTGTCTTAGAAGATGGAGAGCTATTCATTCAACAAGCTGCTTCACCAGAGACAAGAGGAATGGTTAGCGTACTTTTGGAAGGTAAGTAAAAAATTTTGTTTTTCCCATTTTCTGTCAAAGCAGAAATCGAATAATTTATTGGAGGTAGGAATATTTACAAAGCAGAAATCCAAAATTTATTGTATTGTATGTTGAATCCAAAGGATTCCCAATTAACTGTTGATCATGAAATTTGCAGCATCTAAGTACTTTTTGTTTCCCTATAAATAGTCTTCGATAATTATTGTAGACAGAAATATATTTAATTATTTAAAAATATAAAGAGCAGTGTGATATTCCCTTAAATTTCTGTCAGAAATAGAACATGGCAAGCTGTTGAGAATCACTTTTATTTATATCATTATTTATGTGCATTCACTTATTATATTGATAATTAATATATTAACTACAAGGAATGAATTTTTTCTGTTTTTTTTTTTCATAATTTTTTTAAAAAGAAAAATGTGCATTTTTAAGTTAGAGATGATTTTTTTTCCCCTTTTTTATCTAAATTCCGCTTATTTATTTATTTATTTTTTGAAAAGTAAATCCCCCTAAAAACAGTACCTTTCTTTTTCTTTTCGATTTTCTGTCTTGCAAAAAGATTTCTCAATTTCTGAAGCTAAATTGAACATCATCTTCACTCTTGCTTCAAATGGAGAGCCAAGATCATCCAGCTGATTTTTCAGAGAAACTGATATTTTTAATGGTGGTGTGCTTACCACCTCCTATGTATTGTTTGAGGTATTTTTTTCCTCCCTGTAAACTTAAGATAAAATATTATTTTTTGAAAAGATATTTTATCAAGTAATTCTTTGATGTTCATTTCTAAACATAATTTTTCTCCTTTGGAATAAAAAAAGGCTGAGCCTAAAGCTCATTTGTGTTTTTAAGTATTCACATAACAATTCGTTGTGCAAAATCTTATAACGTTATTTAAATTAAGTTTCACTCATGAAATATTTGGTTTCTTCTTTTATTCAACTTTTTTATTTTAATTAAACTCATCCCTAATTAATATTTTGAAATAATTGAGGGATGGGGCAATTTTACTCCTATAATGTGCCATAATAAAGGTTCCTGTAAAAAAAAATATATGCAAATAAGAAAAACATTATTCAGTGAAGCTTTCTGGGAGTAGTTACTCTTCATAACCGAAAATGGTCACTCCTAGAATTGTTAACATTTATCCAAACAGTTAGCACAAGTATAAATACAAGCTAGCTGTTACATTTCGTATTAGTAGAAAAAGAAAAAAAATTACAAGCACTATTTTATCTAAAACGTTTTTTAAAAAATGAGGAAATTTGGTCTGGTTTCAGTTTTTTTCTCCTAATCTTACAGTATCTAACTCTATCTAGTTAATATTTCAAATCTGATTGAAAGAGGATTTATCTTAAAATATAACATACTTTCTGAATTTTCTATGATCAAATCTCTTTGTTTTTTGGGCTATCATTATAGGTTTCTGTTGCTGAATGATTTCATCAGATACTCTAACTCTGGATTAGTACCAGAAAGGCATTAAATTTCTTTTACGTTTTTCATTCTGAAATTTTCTTTTACTAAAACGAAAGGCAAGAAAATTATTGAGTTACGGGTTGATTATCTGTCTTAAAAGTTGTTATACTCTCAAAATCAATAAAAACTATATCACTGAAAAACTATACAATCTCTATACCTCTAAAAAAGTATTTAGTTGATTTAATTTAATCAGCTGGAAATATTATACATAATTTGGAAAAAACGAAAGCAAAAAACCCAAATCAAAAGGAAGAAATCTGTTTCTTCTTGCATAAAGTGACAATGAATGGTTTGTTACAAAATATTTCTATTTTTTTAGGTCCACCAAATAGTGGTAAATCAGCTTTAGCTGCTAAACTGGCTTTAAAATCAGATTTTCCTTTTGTGAAATTGTGTACTCCTGAGGATATGGTGGGTTATACTGAAACTGCCAAATGCCAAATGATTAAAAAGGTAAGATTCCATGTATATGTATTATTTATATTTTATGTAGGAAAATTTTTATATAATAATTATTACATTTGAATCCTTTAGGTGTTTGACGATGCTTACAAATCTCAATTCAGCTGTATAATTGTGGACAGCATCGAAAGATTATTAGGTAAAAAAAATTTAAAAAATGTTAAAAGTTGTGTCTAAAATGCATAAATTTTAGAAGTTTTGACTTTATTTAAGAAGATCTATTCCTATCTTAATGCATTTTTTTACAATGATTATTTTCTAAAATAATGTAGTAATAATGTAAAGGCACAATTAGACAAGTTAAAAAGATGGGGTCATTTATCTCCAATAAGCAGGTATATATAATATCTGTACCAAGGCATATACAGTGTAATTTTGTGTATTAGCACTTATGCTGATTTTGAGCTTTAATTATTGTTTTATTGCATAATTTGTTTTAATTTCATACATAAAGCGCTAAATATAATTTAATCAAACACATAGTGTCCTATATTAATAATTTTAAAAAACTTTTTCATGAAATATATTAAAAAATATATGTTATTTAAAATCAGCCATTTTATAAAATCAAATGTTCTCAGAACAAACATGATTTTAGTAAGAGGTGGGCACTGTATAAATAATATTTGGAACAAAATTAATTATACATTCTTAAGGCTCACTACTTTTATATGGCTTGATTACTCTCATTTCATAGTGTTGAAATTTCAATAAGTTTGTATGTTCTATTTTAAGATTTGAAAATTTAAAGTACTAGATATGTATGTTTGTAAATTGTGAATTTATAATTGTAAAGCAAGATTACAATTTTGCCTTCAATGTTCTTTAAATACTGAATTTTGATCATTTAAAAAAAATGTTTTAGTTAATTAGTTGTTGTACAAATTTTAATTACATTGATATATTGTTATTTGTTCATTATTGTTATATTGTTGTTATTGATATATTGTTATTTATAATCTAAATTTGTTTAATATTAAAGTAATGAATAATGCAAATTCAGTATATTCTCAAAAATCCAGTCTTTTGGGGGATTTGGAAGGTTTGGAAAATTTCGGAATTTGGATGTTACTTTAGTCAAGATGATGTTACAGACCTAAATGCACTGATGCTATTGTGGACCCAATTGATGTTTCACTAGTTTTCTAAACAGTTACTTATCGGTTTTAAAGTCTAAATATCTTAATACGATAATACTAAGACTCATGAATTTAAAATAGTGTATTTGAGTAATTTAACATGTCACCATATTTGTCGACAGTTTTATCATAAATTCATGCGGTTTAACAATCTTTTTATTGATAGTAATCACTGCAGAACTCTTCTTTAAACTCCTGATGATTTAAATCAACAAACATATTTAAGTAGTCTTTTTTTAAGACTCTATTTGCAGCAATTTTCATCATAAATCCATGGGGTTTTGTCAATGACTTTCTTAGCAGTTATTGCTATGGATTGCCAAATGATCAAATTCTTTTTTAACATTTTATTATAATTTTTGCAACTTGCATCTTATTTATCTCATAATTTAATTACTTTTTTTAAGTAACGAGTGTAAAAAAAAAATTTCTATGAGTATATTGTACTAACTTATTATTAATACTAAAATTTAATTTTATAGATTATGGTGCAATTGGGCCTCGCTACTCTAATCTTGTACTACAAGCTCTATTAGTTTTATTGAAGAAAGAACCACCAAAAGTATATACTTTACATTTTAATAAATATTTTTTCATTGGTTATTCTGTGATTTTAAAAATATGTGATTGTAAGCTTTAGATTGTTTTGAGTTTCATATTTTTTTTTTTTAGGGTAAAAAATTGTTAGTCTTATGTACTAGCAGCAGACGCCAGGTATTAGAAGAAATGGAAATGATTTATGCTTTCACATCTGTACTGCGTGTGCCCAACCTTAGTACATCTGACCATTTAATGGCTGTCCTTGAAGAAACAGATTGCTTTAACAGGGAGGAGTTAGCTAAAATCAGACAAAAAACATATGGACGAAGGTTTGTAATTATTTTCATTAGTATTTAACATAAATTATATTTAACTGCTGAAAATTAAATGTGCTATTGTTAAAAATCCATCCATTTAAAAATATTTAATGATATCATTCTTATGCTGGGTTTGCTTTTTATTTTATTTTTGGATGAAATCTTTATTCTGCTACCTTCTGTGGTTTCACTCTTTAGAATGTATAGTCAGCGTAAGACATTGCTTTGACAATTGGAATTAAGAACTGGAATAACTGTTTAGATATGTGGATAACAAAATGAAATTTTTAAATTTATTATATTCTAAAACTAACATATTGATTGTCATGCTTACATGATTTTTTGTTTGTTGATTACATGCATTTATATCACATGTTTTACTCTTAAATAATTGTGCATTCTGCTGATATGTATTAGTGTAATGATACGATAACAAATATCTGTATTATTTTTCTAATAATAGATTTCTTGTCTCTTCTGTATGTTCAGTGCATTATGTTTAACTGACTCTATATTTAAAACACTATGAAACTAAATATCTCCTTGTGCAGAATACATTTTGTTGTGGGGTACTTTAAACAACCTAAATTTTCTTTTCTTAATTTTAGGTTACGTGTGGGAATCAAAAAGTTGTTGGCTTATATTGACTTATCCCGACAAGTAAGTAATATTTGCTTTTTATTATTAATATTGATATGAATTCAAAATCGTCACCCCCTACAGAACCACTGTAGTTTTTAAGGAATTCAGACACATTTTACTAAAATCTGGTAAGATTTAAAAAAAAAGGGTATTCTTCCCTTTTCATTTTAGGAAAGTTCAGCATATATCATACGCTAGCAAATTATTTTCCAGAATTCCCCAATTCAAGGACTGTCAAAAGCAATACAATATATAAGTATTCACTATTTTAAGTGATGCTTAATATATTATCTTGCAAGTGGGATTATGTGAATAGTTATCACTTGTCTATTTTTTGTGTGATTTATTAAAGTATCGTAGACTCGCATAACTATAGCATGTTCTACTGAAGACACTCATAATTTAAAATGTGTTGAGAGCTCTTGTCAAACGTTAGAAATTCTACATATAAATCAATTATCTGCATATCTGTAATCCTAAGTAATTTGCATGAAGCAATATTATCTCCAATTTACTTCAAAAGCTGTTTGAATGTTTAATAATTTAAAATGTATGTTAAAGTTGGCAAAAACTGCAACTTCATGGTGGAAAACGGCAGCAAATATATATATATATATATATATATATATATACACTCCTCAAAAGTGAAATTGCAACACCAAGANGGTTACCTCAGGCAACCATCAATGGAGTCATTGATAGCATGCCTCGCCGGATTGAGGCCTGTATAGCTGCCCGAGGTGGCCACATTAGATATTGAATAAATTGCTTTATAATGATTTTATTAGTCTGTTTTTTTAATCATTTGTATATCCATCTCACTACTATCGCTCCTGAAATTTGCATGACGCTACGTGCATTATTTCTTGGTGTTGCAATTTCACTTTTGAGGAGTGTATATCACTTAAGTTAAAATGTAAAAAAGATTCAAATCAACAAGCTATAATGCAAAAAAATTAGACTGAACCACCTTTTTATTTATTGAAATTTCTATTGATTATGCAGATAATAATCTATTAATTTGCATCTATGTATGTTCTTTAATCTGTCTTTGCATCTATTTTTATTTTTAGACCGATCATGAGCACAGAGTTATGAAATTCTTATCTAAACTTGAAGATGAAGGATGTTTGAATGAAGCACTGTAAAGTATAGTCATTATTGAATCGTGAACTTTTACTGAAGTTGGCAATTGTTTTCATTTGAAATAATATGCTGTTTTGAACATTCCTTAAATTTTTTTGTGTTCAGTTATGTTTTAATTTATTACTTCAAGTTTGTGGATGTAATAATTTATTTTGTTAATATGTATAATTTTTGTATTTTATCATTGAGATTTAGGAATTGTTGGAATTTGTGCTCTAAAGTTTAACAATTTTAGAAAATTTAATATCAATGTTATTAGTCAAATAACAATTGTGATTAGTTAAAATATATCTATGTTGACATTGTTAAAACATCTGGTTAAAAATGTTTACCAATTTATCTTGTCTTCTGCTATGCAAGCGCAATATGTGATTAGAAAATTAACTAGGATAGAGTTAAATTTGCATTGTAGTATATGTGCATGAAATAACAATAAACCATTGACATTATCCTATTTTTTTACATGTTATACTATAAACTTTTTATTTGTCAAGTGAGTACTTAAAGTATGAAAAATATTTCCAGACATTTTTACTTGCAAATAATTTATTATTTATTTTATTCTATTGCGCAAATCCATTTCAAAACATCTTGTTAATTGTTATATGCATTTTAGGATTATGCATGATAGGTTATATGCATGATAAATATTTTCCTCTTCGATTAGCATTTTCCGTATTTGATTAATATTTTTATACCTATTTCTGTTTCTTTAAAGAGTCTGTTTGAAATAATAAAGTGAGTTGAAATATCATTCTAAAGTATTAAAATTATTCGTGTTTATGCTGCATAAATATTTTTTATTAAAAAGTCATATCTGCCATTGATAGTAAAAGTCTAGTGGCTATTTAGTTAGAGGTGAAATAATATGCTATTGAATGTTCTTTGTGAGATATTAGATAATTGACATTAGATATGTTATTAATGGGTTAAAAATTCAATCGCATTATGGTTTTTTCATTATAACTAAGTATGGTAAAAAATATCTCTATCCTTAGATTTGTAAATGTGTTAATATCATTCAGTATGGTGAATGGTTTAAAAGTGTTTTGTCCATTTAACTAATCCCAATGGACTACACAGATTTTATACTACTCATGTTCGATGAAAGTTAACTGCAAGATTAACTGTAGAATACATAGTCTACTTATACCATTAGAGTCTGTTGGAAAATATCCCTTTGGTACAGTCAATGGCAAATAATTAAATTTAATTCATTATAATGCAACATTTTTGTAAATGTGGAAGATTATGAGTTAAATAATTTTTTTAACAAAGAAAATTGAAGATTTTTATCAGTATTGTTATAAAAGTATTATTTAACACACATGTTACTATCAATATATGAAATTCCAGCAATCTATAGAATGCTTAACAATCTTAAACAAAGCATGAAATATGAAATAATGTTTTACTTTGAATAGTCATTATGTAGAATGCATAGGCAATGTATGAAATATCAATAATTTTATACTGTGGCAGAATTTCAGGCATTCTACACATTCATTGACTAGGTAACTCTTACCAACTGACTAAGCCCGATTTCATGCACTGATTGTAACATACATACAATAGATTGAAACATACATAAAATAAAATTGCAACATATATTTTGATAGACATCTGTTTTGTATTAATTAAACTAAAACACACCGTCAGTGTCTCATGAGGTAAATATTGCTAAGCCACGCTC
Organism: Parasteatoda tepidariorum; assembly: GCF_043381705.1. Lineage (NCBI taxonomy): Eukaryota > Metazoa > Arthropoda > Arachnida > Araneae > Theridiidae > Parasteatoda > Parasteatoda tepidariorum. The sequence goes on along the minus strand of NC_092204.1, from coordinate 81,942,605 downwards.
TATGTGTGCTGTCCATTTGCCAATACCTAGTAGTTTTTATTTCATACTTTTTTCCAACACCCAAATTAGAAAGTAAAAATAAGTCATCTTTTGCTAATTTTTACACCTGTGCTTGTTATGAGACATTAAATAAAAAAATCGCGTTATAATATTGAATAATAGTTATACACTGTTTTCATACTATATTTGTGCATTAAAGGTACCAATTTAATTTACAGTTTACATTTGTTACAGAATGAAACTGCCAATTCTGTTGTGAAAAATACATTTTCAGCAACAAATTTAATAGCTAGTATGTATGTTTCTCTTTTGTTTAGAATGTAAAGTCATTTTAAAAAACAAATTTGATATTTTTGTATAAAACACATACCTTCATTTCGCCAAAAGTTGTAATTGAAACAATGTTTTAGTTATCTAATAATTAGTATTTAATTAACTTACTTGGTTAAAAGTGTTTTATTAGTATAGTCAAAGTACAACGAATATCATAGAATATATTTAAAGTATATCTTCTATGTTACCACTGTCTGACAAATTAAATGTATAGCATGACATTTTTCAGTGTATAGATTTTTAGTTTTGATATATTGCTTGAATATGAAATACACTTCTTTAAATTGAATCTTTTGTATATTAGGTGAATTTTGATGTAACTAAATGCACAGTCCACCCTTGTTGATAAAGGAGTTGTTATATTACTATATTCATTTGTAAATTTTTAGAACAAATAAAATGTTTCACAAATTTAATGTGTGACTTTTTATTCATACAAAAAATAGGATTTTTTTTTCATAATTGAATCAGACTTTCAGAATAACTTATCCACAATAGGTTAAGCGAAAAATAAATTTTAAATTAACAATAATATAATTGCTGTAAAAAGGACTTACAAGAAAAATTCTCTGCCCTGTACAAAAAAATTAAAATTCAGTTAAAATTTTTATTAGCATCAAAAAATTTTATTTTAAAAAACTAAATATTAATGGCATGCCTATTTCTGTGTGTAAACCTTAAACAAAGCAGTTTTGGACAAAAGAGTAAAACTCATACCTTTATTAGTTCCTGTCACAATCCTAGTAGTAGGTAATCAAATGAGATACCGTTGGGGGCATACTATAAATTATCTAAGTGGCACACCAATATTAAGCTTATATTTTTAAAAGGGTGCAAATTTCCATTTTAACGAATGAAATTCCTAATTTGTTGGAAATTAAAGCTTACAATTATTCTTACGTATTGTAGTAAAGGAACATCAAAAGCGAGTCTAAAAAAGTTTCTTGAGGATTATAAATAACATATAGTAGTCAACTTTTTCTATTTTATATGAAGATTTTACTTTCGTATTTTAAGTGTTAGCAAAATTTATATTTTGATATTTTAATTTGTGTTAAATAAATTTGATTTAAAATGTTTTCCCTCACCATTATATTGAATCAATTTCACCATTTATATAAATTTTCTAATAATCTTTGATATAGTGCTAACGAAATTTTATAGCGGCAACTTAGAAATTCAGTATGATTAGTGTGGTACACAACTGATAAGAATTTTTAAGTTTTATCTAGGGGTCATCAACCAGTGATGACATAACTTCAATAGGGCCCCGTGTATTAAAATAAAAATTGAGTATTAGATTTTAAGTTATTTAAAGCAATTATAAAACTATTAAAGCGTTTACATATATTTTTAAAAAAAAACTTTCCAAAAAAAAATATTGTTTTTCAAGGGAGAGTAAGCGAGCTGGAGCCACTAATTCTGAGGGAGCACTATTTTAGACTGGTTTAAAGGATCTAGAGGAAATATGTCTAGGGAGCCAGTCCATCCCTGATCGGTACTTGAAATCACTCTCTTTTTATGGGTACTTGAACCACTATCATTTTAACAGTTTTCGAACCTGTTATTTTTTTATCAACACTCGAACACAGAATCATTTGATCATTACATGAAACCAATCTCAATTGTTTAGTTTCCGACTCAACTAAAAACTCGATCCCATCCCCGTTTTATCGATACTAGAAAACAACTATCATTTAATCAGTTCTCGGACCCGCTATCTTTTTATCGTCGCTCGATCAATTGATCAGTACTCGAACCTGCCATCGTTTGATCATGCTCAAATCCATTGATAGCCATGTTAGAGAATACCTGGGTAGAAACATTGCTTAGCATAATCTATAATTTGCCTACCAACCCGGAAAATCTCCAGAAGTAGCCTTACATCTGCTTGTATCTAAGATTGAAGACACCCTGGACAGAAAGGAAATTGCTTTAGCCACTTTTCTTGATATACAGGTGCATTTGATAGTGCTCTTCACATATCCATTCTTAAGGGTCCCGCAGTGGACTGATCGTAAGGACACGGTTTCCAGTAGAACACCAAAGTCAAGTATCACTGACCGTGGACAGTAAGCGGGTGGAGACCGAGGGTGCGCGGTATCGGTCCTCGGCAAACTTTTCTACCGTAAAGTGATTGACTTCGCACGCAGGTCGTCAGGCTACCAAAACAGGGGAGAAATCCTCTCTGCAGGGGATCAAAATTGCGACGGCATGTCTTCTGATCATCCTCAGGGATGTCTCCCAGACCGTCTCCAATAGCCAGTTGTACGGCGTAAATAAAGTACCTACCTACCAACCTAATGCCTTAAGGGACGCAGGGATTAACCATACCTTGCTTGCATGAACTGAGACTTTGCTCTCGGATAGTGTTATTCAAATGAATATCTACAATGAGACATTAAAAAAAAAAAAGACTACTCGAGACTGTCCGCAAGGAGGTGTTTTATCACTATTACTTTGGAATCTGGTAGTAAATAGTTTAATAATTAAAACACCTAAAGGATTTAGGCTACTATACTCAAAGATATGCGGATGACATTGTCATATTCAGGCTCGGGAGAGTTTCACATAACTTGTCTGCTCGTGCAAAATGCTATGTCAGCAAATTGTGCATAGAAAGGAATCTGGATATAAATCCAATCTCGAACCATTCACTCGCAAAATTACCATAATGACTGCATACAGAATGAAGTTGCAAAATCAATGGTATGACAAGCCTACTGCTACAGGTCATGTGAGTACTACTAAGAAAATCCATCACAAACCCACCATCTTTGAGCTCATTATCATTTTGTAAATAATCGAACACAATATTTTATCGGTACTGGGTACTCGAACTGATGAACTTTGATCAGTTTCCAAACCCTCTATCTTTTATTAGGTTATCGAACTCAGCTTTTATCAATACACAAACTCACTATCTATTTATTGGTGCCCATAGTGATACTCATTTTTTCGGTACTCAAACACACTATCATTTAATCAGTACTTGAACTCCCCATCTATTTATCTCCACTTGGATCAGTCTGTGTAGGGACCGAGAGTGTGCGGTATTGGTCCTCGTTAAACTGTTCAACCGTAAAGTGCTCGACTTCGCGTGCAGGTAGTCGGATTATCGAAGCGGAGGTGCCATCCCCTCTGCAAAGGTTCGAAATTATGATGGTATGTCTTCGGATCATCCTCAGGGATGTTTAGATGTCCTTTAAAAAAAGTTTTCCTTCCTTTAACTGTTTTTATCAGTATAGTAACAAAATTATTATATGTCTGTTTGTGACAAGTTTGCTTTCTTTATTTTATTCTTAGCTTCATTCATTGACAGCACTACGTTAACTCTTTATTTACATTGATGAAAACAAATTTTCAAAATGATTTAATTCTACAAAAAATGGATATGAAATAATGCAAACAATTAAAAGAACATTTATTTTTTCTTCCATACAGTTAGTTGATAGAAACATAAATGTTTTTGTTACTGTAACAAGCTTTTTTATGCATTTTTATATCTTAAATTCTTAGATTTCTAAAACAATATAAATGNAAATAAAATTAAATGTTGCCCCCCCCCAAAAAAAAAAAAAAATTTTAGCTTATATTCGCCACTGGTTTGTGACAAGTTTGCTTTCTTTATTTTATTCTTAGCTTCATTCATTGACAGCACTACGTTAACTCTTTATTTACATTGATGAAAACAAATTTTCAAAATGATTTAATTCTACAAAAAATGGAAATGAAATAATGCAAACAATTAAAAGAACATTTATTTTTTCCTCCATACAGTTAATTGATAGAAACATAAATGTTTTTGTTACTGTAACAAGCTTTTTTATGCATTTTTATATCTTAAATTCTTAGATTTCTAAAACAATATAAATGTAAATATATTATTTAAAAAATATTTCGTTTTCAAATTTTTTTTCTTCATAAATTTGTAAAAAACTTTGAAATGTCATCAATTAAAACACTGATATTATTTGATAAACCATCTGGTAATGAACAACTCAACATCTTTTCACAAACATTTTTTAATACTTGCATATCCTCTTGGTGTGTTGTTGTTTCTTTTTGACACTTAGCTAAAGCTACTCTTGACTCCAAAATGTCCAAAAATTTAAATAAGTTCATTCCATGATGTGCTTTTAATAAAATCTGTCATGAGAAGAATAAAATTCAAATAAATTGCAATTAAAGTACAATAGACCTTTTTTTTAAACTTGAGCATGGGTAATCTAAATTATTGGGTGATTTGAAGTAACAATGTTTCTCTATAATTATCAATAAATCATAATGTTAAAATTTGTTTATTAATGTGAATATCTCTTATTTTCTTGGTTGATTTGAAGCGTGGCGCAGGGAATTTTTTTTTTTAAACGAAACATACAGTATAAACAAGTTAGAGGAGAAGATAACAATAGAAATGAAGGAAATAAAGGAGCATAAATGGCAAGTTAATTAATCTATTACACAGCTTTCTTGCCATTCCCCACAATTTTAAATTAATTTCTTTTTGTTCATTCACTTTAACAAGTTTCAATTTTAATGTATCGATAATATTCCTGTGTATTTAATTTCATTCCAGGTTTATTCAATCTGTGTTCTTAAAGCAAGTTCTATTCACAATCTCTCCAATGGTATAATCATCATCGGTTATAATTTGAGTTTCTCTATTTTGAGTAATTATTTGGCTTTAAAATATTGGGTTGGAAAGAAAATAATTTTTGTTTTTTACTGTTAAAATGAAACTCAATTTGTTTATCAATAAAAACTGAACAGTCAAATTTTTATTCATTCTGTTCAATGACGTTTTGCTATCTGTTTGGTAATTTCTTGATCTTTAACTCATAGAACTTAAGCAAAAAACTCAACCAAGAACGATTTGAAGTTATGCCGTTATTATTGAAATAACTATTTAAAAAGTTTTGTACACATTGAAAAAAAATGATAACCCAATGTTTGTTGCTGTGTATACATCATTTTCCATCCAAGCTCCAATAATTTCGATAATTCCTCTAAAGATATCAGCAGCTCCTTTGTGATATGCAATACCCCACATAGCCCTGACCTTGCTTCATTAAATTATAATTTATTTCGATGTTTAAAAACTTTTTAAATGCTAAATATTTGAGCAATAACGCTAACTTCAAATCATGCATGGTTGAATTTTTTACTGATAAGGACCACAAGATTTATGAGCATGAGCTGGTGAAATTACAAGAGAGACGGCAAAATGTCATCATATAGAATGGAAGATATTTGATTGATAAAATTTCCTTTTTAGTACAGAAAAAATTAAGTTTTATTTCATGCTAAAAAACCAAAATTACTTCTTCTCAACCCAATATAACCTTTATTAACATGACTTCTTTCCAAGTCACAGTCAGAAAGAGATATTGCCATTTGGCATTGTTTTATTTTGCAAATTTCAAAGGTGGATGGCAATCTTTCTAGAAACCGTTAAAGATGACTTATGAATATTTTTCAAACCAAAGACTTTTAATTTTCCTTGCTATTTCAGAATGATATTAATTAATGAAAAAAAGCAATTTTCTCTGTCAATCGTTTGCTATTTTTCGTTGCATTAAAATCACACTTTTTAACAATGTTTCATATTTTATCAACTGTATAGAAAATTCATGGCTATTTATGGAACTTACTGACAAAACTCATAGTTTCCTTTATCCTCATGACCATAGTTTTTTTTAAAAAACACATAGATTCAGTTGAAACGGCAGGTATTTGCAAACATCGGTTACAGAGCTGGGATTGCTCTGGGCACGAAGTGATCACGTCCCAATGAGGCAGACCACTTCAAATCTCAGGGATGGCTTCATATACTGCTCATGGGTCCTATTAATCGCTGTCCGAACAAAAAAATATCCCCAGTGACTGATGGATAATGGGTTACAGTCTCTTTGCATTCAACAATTTAGATGTGGGGGTGGAGTCAATGTTTCATCTCCATACAACACAAATACTGGTATCACTCAAAAAGGTTTTATTGGAGGCGAATTAGCATCATTGCTTAACTCAGGAGCTCTATTGTCAATTGCAGGGCTGGAAGTCAAAAATATAGAAGTTAAGGACTAAATTGCATTCAAATTTAAGGACTCTCATTCTCCAATGGGAGCAATTTGTATGATACAGACTTATTCACAGATACACATTGGTAATAGTTTTAGTAGCACCAGCACTTGAGCAAAACATTAACATGATATTCTTTTTAAAAAATGCTACACAAAAATTTCTTTTCCTTTAATATAAAGAAAAAGGAGAGAAAATAGTTTAGATACGGAAAATCTTCAGCTAGTAGTAGAATACAAGGATTTTCCTGCTGGAAGCAGTAGAATATGATACACTGACGATTAGCGGGAGAGAAATAGCAGATTTATGTAAATTTCTCTAACAGGGAATGTTTTCATGACATCAAAATAAGGGTTATTGTAATTTAAGTAAAAAACTACAGTACAGAGAATGTGTAATGTCACTATTATGATGAACAGGTAATAGAAAAAAAAGGCATTTATAACAAACCTGATGCTGATCTTGCCAATCATCAAATTGTTTAAGATCAGAGAGTTCTTGTTCAACATCTAAAGAAGCTTTATAGAGGCAATGCCAAATGTAAAGAATGTTATAACTATTAAACCAATTGTGATTAATTGAAATAGTATCTTCCTAAAAATGTAAAAACATGAGTAATTAGAATTGTAGAAAATAAAATTAAAGTGTTATTTTTCTGCTAAGTTTGTATTAATTCAAGAAAAAACTAGTTTCTTTTTTGTACACTGACTTTACACAAAATACAATATTCAGTTTAAATTATGTTTTAATTTATGCACTTTAATTATTAATCAAACCTACCAAATTCCATACTTGATGGTACCAGCCACTAGGAACAAAAATAACTTCACCCGGTTCTTGTATGACATCAAAAAATGATACATTTTTTAAATTCATTATATCCGTTTCCTTCAGCATAAAGGGTATCTTTGAATTTTTTTGTAAAGAATTTTCTTCTCCAGGAGGAAATAAAAGCCATCTTTTTCTACCACAAATATTTGCAGACCAGCTGTAAGACCCATAAACATCAGCATGTAGTGGGGTCCTAAGTAAATTTGGAAATATATATATAGCTCATTTGTAAATAACAGTAATTAAGACCAAGGCAGGTAAAAATCAGAATTTTCTTTAAAAAATAGTTTTTAGTGTTATTATTATTATTATTTAAACCAGATCTTGTTAATGAAACTCAATATTATTTAACAAGAATACTACAACTATAAAATGCTTAATCTCTTTAACTAAAATTTATATTAAATTGATTGTACTAAAAATTGTGTATAACAAACCAGTGTTCCCCATAAGCATTTTTTGAAGACCCACTCTGCTTGCCCTTTGACCCCAATAAATGCACCATCTTTGTCTTTTTTGTAAAAATAAGCACTATCCCTAGAAAACACTGCTTTTTTATTAATATTCCATTTTGAAACAATTAAATCACTGTTCAAATAATAATTACATGCTGATAAAATTATCTGTGATTGTAGGTTTCATTCTAATTACTATTACAGATATTCACTTTGTTTAGATTATTCTCAACTGGTTAAATTTTTATAAGTATTCAAGGGGGGAGGCATCATTAATAAATTTTTTAAGTAATTTTAAATTTTCAAACCATTTAAAAAAAAAACTTTTTTTTATTCACTTTTATCCTCTAAATGTTTAATGTTTTCTCATAATTTTCAGTTTAAATTATAGAAAAAAGCTTTCCAGTTGTTTATAAATTAATCCTTTTCTGTTAGTTAATTTTTTTGAAGAAAAAAAATATGCACAAAGATTGCCTTTTAGCATGCCTTAAATTATTTTTATAAACTACAAATTTTTCCCTTATTCTGATAATGAGTAGGGTTCACACCAGCAATGAAACTTTAGTGGTCCAAAAAATTAATACGTTCAACAAACTTGAGAAAAAACAAACTTTACTATTAGATAACTCATGTTATCAGATCATGTGTGTCATCATGTTAACACACATCAAAATTTAAAAATTGTCATCTATAACACCCTCAAACTAATAAGGTTCATTAGCCTAAAATGATTAAAGATTATAGTACCTAGTTATTAAAAAAATTAGGTGTAAAAAAGCTAAAATAATATTAGTAAATAGATTCAATATAGAGATTAAAATTCTGAGAGAAAATAAATAAATTATGGAAATAGAGAAAGTAAGAACTAACAAAATATTTCATGAAAAATTAATTATCCAAAAAATTATAAAATTTCAAATTAAGTAAATTCTAAAAGAGAAAAAGATATTATTTAAATCAATGAACAATTTTACTGCCAATATATGAATGCAAAACACAGCACAACATGCAAATATTAAAATTTTTATAACTCTCTTTCTGTTGTTCCATTTGAATACCGTGCATTTGAATCCCATTTCACACATAGAACAATAAAAATTGGAACAGAATTTTTTTTTAAACATATGCAGTTTGATGCAAAAAACTATTTTTCATTACTATTTTGTAAATTCCAAACATATTTAAAGACGACAAATTGAGAGAGATAATTACTTTTTAAAAGATACACATAAAATAGTAAAAGAGGGTAATTTTAAAATTGTTGAGGATAAAATTCAGCTATTACAGAATATTACACATTTTGATAAATTATTAGTTTTAAGGGAGTGCCCTTTTAAAACTCTAAGTGCCATTTTCAGAGAGGAAGCGCCACACACTTTTTTTATTAATAGGGAGAACTCTGACAAACTATTTACTGAACAAATGAAATCAAAGTTACTTTTATTCAAACTTAATACTCTCATTAATTCTACACTCAGAAAGCCAATTTGTCAGTTAGAAATCAAACAGCAGGTCAGAAAACTCATCTCAATTACTTTTGGCAGAGCAATTATAATTAAAAGTAGACTTACTTTTAATATTTAGGTACTCCCACTACGTATTTAATAAGTTTGATTTTTTTAAAATTTAATTAAATATTAATCTAATTGGATACATTTATTTTCTTATGGAACAAAAACAATTTTGCATCAAAACTACAATTTAAAATTTTTACTTCATTCTGATCAACCGTTAGTCTTTGGTTTATTCTTTTTATTTTGAGTATCATCAAGACATTTTCTATTTTACAAGATATAGCTCGAAGTGAAATTATTACACATGTATATAAATGCAAAGAACATATTAATTGCAATATATTAAAGGGGGGAAATAAATAACAGTATTATCTAGTTAAAAAAAAATTTAATAAAGTGAAGCCAACCATGAATAAGACGTGATCTTTTTGTAATTAATACAAATTTAAAAGTTATGATGAACAAATTATAAATTTGTTTCTTTTTGTTTTATAAGAAAGCAAAGGAACAGATTTCTTTATCATAAATTTTAAATAACTTGATTTTAATACAAACCATGTTCCTTTTGGTCCCATATACACAAATTTAAAGTCATCATCTTCATTTTCACAGAATTCATTTAACCAATCATCACAAAAGTAAAATGGTGTCACATAGGCTTTGTAGTTTGGATATGCTCTAAAATGAAAGTTATAATAATAATATAAGAATTCAGTATATATATATAAAATATAAATTTGTACTATAAAATAACATCTTGCAAAATTTTCATTATTACTAATATTGTGATCAATGTCCTCTGCAAATCCTTTATGTCGCAATAAAGTAGACATTTGACAAAACTTACAACCTAGCAAAAGCGAACTATACTTTTATAAAAGAATAAAGGATTCAAAAGATTAATAACAACAAGAGAGGATTTCTTTTTACACAGTGTGATACACAATTAAATTAAAACTGAGCCATTTATTAATTTTATTAACAAACAATAAATACTACAAAAATTCATTTTTATGAGCGATTACAATTACAGAAATATTTAAAAATATTTGTAATAGTTTGCGGGGTCTAAATAAAATATAAATACTACTCTGAAATGAGTTTTATCGATTTATATGTAATACATATATATTTATACTAATTGAATACCTGTTCTTTGTACACGAAAAAAAAGAAAATAATTAATAAATCAGTACTGAATGAAATCGCGCACTAAATTGATAGTCATATACCAACACAATTAATAAAATGAAAATAATCCTTTTTTTAGTTATTATTATTTGTTGCCCTTCGGGTGGCTTTGCATTATTAGAATAACCAAAAAAAGTTTTTAGAAGTTCATGCCATCAAAATAAAAGTTAAACATAAACAGTATCATTTGGCAAAATGCTGTTGTTTGAAGCCAACTAATGATAGCCAAAAATTTTCTTAATTAAGCAATTTTCTTCAGCACTTATCATTTCGAGGGGCTAAAACCTGTTTTCCTAGTATTTATAATTAAACTGCAAAGCATTGAAGCAGTTTTAATAAGTACCAATTTTCAATTACACTTTTACTTTTTACTGGTGTATTTGGTACTATAAAATACTGTGCGAATTACCATATTACCAGCAGTGCCTCTTATCAAAATTAATTAAGCATCATTAATGGCAATAATAGCACGATGACTAGTTACATTTCTCCTAAATGAATTTGTGCCATTTGTCCATTAATTTTGCTTTATTGTAAAATGGTTATTTTCAATTTCAATTAGTACTTATTACCATAATTAACTAAGCACTGTATTAAAAAATAGTATGCATATGTCCCACTTTATAAAAATTTTAAGACTGAACTTATTTTTTGACGAATCAACACGGTCTAGCATTATTTAGCAGAATTTTTCAGAAATTTATATCTCACTCTGGATGAAAATGTCCTACATATTATATCAATGAATTGATTACTATTTCTAAAACGATACATTTATTTTCGTTATTTAACCGTTTTTATAGCAAACAAAACAAAAACAATAGCTATGCTAACCTATCTTTTTACACTAATCTCTGAATTAAACCAAATTTTTTTTCTTGGAGCTATTCATATCACAACTTGTTTTTTGCTTCAGCATTATTAACTTATATCCTATTTTAATAAATTTTATTTTTTAAAAAATGATCTTATACTTTTTTATTAATCTGGCAGAAAAAAATAGTTAATTTTTTTAAAGGAAAAAAGAAAAATTACTTCTTTTTTAAAAAACTTAATTTCCAAAACAAATAAATATCAATTGGGGGATGGTTTTCAGCTCACTGATCTTTTCTCAAGACTGATTTCAGCCCTCAGGACTGAAAAGTAGCACCCCTGAGCATCGCAATTTTTCACTTTTTTCTCAAATGTACAATTTTTTTCATAATATTTTTTTAGTACATAGCTTAGTTTTTTTGGTTTCGATTAGTACCCAATAAAAAATCAATCTATCATTATTTGCGTCAATAATAGTATGAAAATTTTTTACGGCTCACCTAAGTTAATAAATACCATTTTTCTGTTTAGTAAATTTTTTTTATTTCAATTATTACCTAATACTAAAATTAATTGAGCATTATAGGTGTCCATAGTAGATTGGAAATTTTTATGTTTCTTCTGAATGAATTAATACCATTTCTCCAATATTTTTGTTTTTCCATACAAACTTGTTTTCAATTAATTTTCGGTTATTTAGTTTTATTGAAACATGCTATAAAGGCATAACTATAGACAGTGTTCTCCCTAAGCATCTTTTGAAGTGCAGAGACTGCCTTGCTTGCTCTCTGCCCCCCCCCCTTTTTTTTTTAAATAAGCCACCAACCCTTAAAAACACTGCCTTTTTATGTAGATTCCATTTTGAAAAAAAATTAATTCACTGTTTAAATAATAACTACACATTGGGAAAATTACCTGCGTTTATAAGTTTAATTCTGATTACTATTATAAATATTTACTTAGTTAATTCTTTATTGTTTAAACTTTCATAAGTATCTTTTTTTGGGTGAGTAAGGGGTTATTAATAAATATTTTAAATTATTTTGAAACTATTTTTTAAATAAATACCTTTTTAAAAATAAAAAAAATTTGCCTTTAAATGTTAATTTTCTCATAACTTTCAGTTCAAATTATAGAAAAAGAGCTTTCAAGCTGTTTATCAACTAATAATTTTTTGTGGGTTTACTTTTTTTGAAGAAAAAAAAAACATGCACAGAGATTGCCTTATAGCATGCCCAATATTTTTATAAACTATAAATTTTTCTCATATTTTGATAATGAGAGAGAATTACTTTTTCAAATATACTCTCATAAAATAGTATGAGAGGGTAATTAAAAAATTGGTGTGGATAAAATTCAGTTATTAGAAATTTTGATCTGTTCCAGGGAGATACCCTGGAACAGATCTATAGCCTGGAACATGTCTATAGCAGATCTATAACCTGGAACATGTCTATAGCAGAGTCAGTGTTTTCACTACAGCGCGAGAACGCGAGAATCTCGCATATTTTTTTCTTTTCTCGCATTAAAAAATGATTACCGCGAGAAATTCGCGCATTCTATAAATCAATTTCAAAATTCGCGAATATCTCGCATTTTGGAAAAAGCTTCAATTTACGCCATTTAAAATAAAACCCGCTTCACTTTTCTTCCTGGATCTTTCATTATTTTCAAGTCCCGCAGTGGACTGATCGTTAAGACACGGTTCCCAGCAGATCACCGAAGTCAAGCATCACTGGCTGCGGTCAGTGTGCGGGTGGGTGACCACTTGGATCAGTCTGCGTAGGGACCGAGGATGTGCGGTATTGGTCCTCGTTAAACTGTTCTACCGTAAAGTGCTCGACTTCGCGTGCAGGTCGTTGGGCTACCGAAACAGGGGTGCCATCCCCACTGCAGAGGATCAAAATTGTGAGGGCATGTCTTCGGATCATCCTCAGGGATGTTTCCCAGACCGTCGCCAATAGCCCATTGTGCAGCTCTAGTGCGACGTAAATTAACAACAACAACATTATTTTCAACATTTGCCCTGTTATCTACCTTCCCTATTTATCAGTATTGTTCAGAACCTTTTCGAACAACAGAACACAACCCCTTTCGGAACACATTTCTCTGCAACCACGTGTTTACCGTAGGAAAGGTTTTTTCATGTAAGACGTTCAAATTTTTTATGCGCTAATGTAATATGGATAAATACCTAGTAAAGGCAAAATCATCTATGATGATACAGCAAAAATATTAAATGCTTTAAAAAATAGAAGACGTTAAAAATGTATTATAACAAAAAAAAAATTTTTTTTTTCAAGTCTATTTGTGTTTTTTTAGTTTTTAGAAATCTCACTTAACTTTCTGAAATCTCACCCTGTTTTTGAGAAAGGGTGAGAAATTCTCNCATGTCTATAGCAGATCTATAACCTGGAACATGTCTGTAGCAGAGTTCTCCCTGGAACAGGGAGAACTCTTCTATACACAGGTAGTTTCAGTTAACTAACAAAATGCTATTATGGTTACTTAGTTTGCCTATACTACCTCAATCAAATTAATTAATTAGTTTATCTGACTTAATGAAAAAAAATTGTATATTAAAGAACATGCTTTTTTTTATAAAATAGAGCTATAAGGTGGGAAACATTACTAACGTTATCTTTAAAATACCTGAAAAAACATAATTGTCCATAATTTAATTTAAAACAATGGCTAACGCTTAACCAATGAAAAAACTCCATTTTCATATGTGCAAACACATGAGCTAACTGAAAATTTAACACAAATTTTAGGATCAGAAGCTAAATTTGCCCTTTGCAATCAAGTTTCAGACCAAGTGGTCCTGAAGTTATAAGAGGGACATATTCACACACAAAATATTCATTTTACTATTATAGATGTATGTGTAATAAAAATCAAAATACAAAGCTTTTATGAAATTCTGATCCAAGACAAAATGCTGAAAAAGTATCTAAAAATGTTACAATGAAAAAAGGCTGTTTTTCTAAAGCTTTTTATCAGATTTTATTGGGGTAAAAAAACACCAAAAATTGCAACATTAATTCTTCTGAAACATTTATTACATGCATATTTATTACATTTGTTTCCATCAATGCAGGCAGGCATCGTGAAATTCTTATTCAATAAAAAAATCTGTAATGACAATTCTGTATCACCCAAAACTGATAAAACTAGCTATATAAAATACAACAAATTGACAAAAAGTAGGATAACTGATTCGACGATTTGGGTTTTCACTTGAATATTTTTTATGTAGATTTCTTAGTGTATCAAGAAATCTCTTTTGCTTCTTTATCTTTTTTTTTTGTGACGCATTCCTTTCTACCTGAGCACAATCTGGATACATCATCAGATTCAAAAAAAGCAACAAAGCTTTCTGAAGTTTCATAAGTTATGTAATTTTCATTAAATTTTGATTTTACTGATTCTTTATGTTTTCTATATTTCAGAAATTGCTTTGAAAAGCACAATGCTCTGTACTTTTTCAGAATTTTTCCACTCAAAAGTCTATGAAATAACTTTTTTTCTCTGTGAGTCTTTGCTAAAGTTTTAAAATTAATTCCTACTTGCAAACATAGAGCTTCACTAAACACCAACTGCTAGCGAACTGATAGTGATACTCTTTCCTTGCCCAGAAATTTATTTACACGACCTCTTGGTGTCATTCTGTTTTGGTCTTGATTCTTAATTCTATATAATTGCTTTTTGTAACGATCAGCTCGAGTTTTTTGAACAAATACCTACTTCATGTTCAAGTTCATTTATCAGTTTTTTCAAATTTGCTCTATTTCTTGCACGTAACTTTATAAATCTAATTTTTCTTGAACTTAGATTATTATGCTCAGAAATTCTTAATGTGTTTTGTTCACTGGAAGGTCCTGGAACATTATTATTCAATGATGGCACTTTTACATTTTTACTGGATTCTGTAAGAGCTTGTTTTCTCAATCTGTAGTTCCAGGAGTTTTTCTTCCATTGTTTCCTTTTTACCCTTAAATTACGACTAGTCATTTGGGAGGCAGATTTCACTTGTCCTTTTTCCTTTTTCTTCAGGTATTTAATTTGCTCTTTCTGTTTTAAAATTAAAGAGGAATCTGGATTTGACTTCATTTGTTCTCTTCTTTTTTGGTCGTATTCTTTTTTCTTCAAACGAGCTTCTTCTTTTGTCTTTCCCATAGTTAAGCTATCTGGAAAATAGATTCTAATATTTATTAGATTGTTCTTAAAACTGGCATTCTGTATTTATTAATATGCCTAAACTAATTAATTCAAGATCATAATTATATTAAAACTGCTGTTTATTTCATACTGAGTAGAACTCACGAATAAATTTAAATTTGACGTTTAAATAAAATTCATCAAATGATAAAATTAATATTGTAAGTTCTCCAACAAAAGCTAAAACATATGATTTTAATAGAAATTAATCAGGTTAGAAATTAATTATAGAATAGAAATTAATTTTTTCATTCAAAAATATTTTTAGGAACATGATAACTTCATCAGGTAATATTATATTTTAAATAAAGTTAAATTAAGAATGGGTTAGACTTAAGAATTAGACTTAATACAATGTATTCTGTAATTTTTTATTCTATTTTTACTAAAAAAAAGAAAAAACCAAGAACAAAAAAAAAATTTAATAATATACTCATCTTGAATCATTCCCTCACTTTAGCATCATTCCCTCATTTTATACATTAGTGAGGGAATGACAAGTGTAATAAAATTTAAAAATAACAGTTAGGCCTAATTGATTTCGCATACAATCACATTCATACAAGAAAGAAACATATAATTATCGACTTTCTCGATGAAGTTGTATTTTATTTTACTTTAAAAAACGACATTAGGAAATGACAAATATAAAAAATTTTACCTGGTTTGATTCATTTAAATTTATTCCACAGCAAAGCTTTTTTAAGTTGAAGATGGAAACATACTGCAATTTTGTTCTAGATGCCAGTTGTTAACTGCTAAAGTTTTTAGTAAGATATTTTTATTCTAAGAAGATTGCAGGGGATAAGAACATTGTTGTGAGGGAATGATGTGAAACACTAGGGACAAAGTTTAAAATAGTGCTGTGGTAATATTTTTATCAGAAATTAAATTTAAAATTGATTTTCTGAATTCTATATTTCAAAATTCTGAAATAAAAAACATGAATTTGTAAATTTTTTTATTTTATTTCAGAAACAATTTTTTCTTTTTTTAAATCAACAGTGGGGACATGTGAGGGAATGACATATTGGTTTATTTTAATTACCTAAAATAAATCAAAAATAAAAATTCATAATTTTATTTCTTTGTTAGCCTGTATTCTGAAGGACATTTCCCCAGAATTTTTTTTTCTTCATAAGTTGCAAAACAAACATAAAATATACTGGCGAGATGAAACTGACTATTTTTGTGAGAATGACCCATATAATTTATTTAAAACTTTAGAAAAAAATAAATAACTAGATAAACTTCAAGCCCTACACCTGAAAGAAATTTTGTTATTAAGTGTAATCAGTTTTGTGTCTTGTTATTAAGTGAGCCAGTGGCGTACACAGAACTTTTTTAAGGGGGGTGTTCATAATTTTCTGGAACTACTAAAACAAATTCGAGTATGTAATAAAGACAGCTTAAAGACAGCTAGACAATTTTGACTTTTTATTTAGACAACATGGTTTAGTTAAATTTTTGCGGTCAGTGTGCGGGTGGGTGACCACTTGGATCAGTCTGCGTAGGGACAGAGGGTGTGCGGTATTGGTCCTCATTAAACTGTGCTACCGTAAAGTGCTCGACTTCTCGCGCAGGTCGTCAGGCTACCGAAGAGGGGTGCCATCCCCTCCGCAGAGGATCAAAATTGTGATGGCATGTCTTCGGATCATCCTCCGGGATGTTTCCCAGACCGTCGCCAATAGCCCATTGCGCAGCTCTAGTGCGATATAAATTAACAACAACAATTAGTTACATTTTGATTTGATTTTTTAAATTTAAGAACATAATGTAATATCTTCTGAAAAAAGTCATATGGGTGGGAAGTAACACTTTGAGGGCCACTTTCACATTCATCAGATTTTGTTATTCTAGAAACGTTTTCTTCAACAGAAGTATCCCATTTCCTTACAACAGAAAAACTTACATTGGTACTAGATGCTGTCACCTCACTAATTTCAGGTCGTGATTTTTTCTCAAAGTAATTAAAAATTGTTAAATTCTTGCGTTTTGACATCCTAAAGATCCAAGAACAGCACATATATATATATATATATATATTGGCGCAGAAATATCCGCGATGTTACGATCTCAAAGTTTCGAGCTGGAATGAATAACTTCAACGAGCACAGTATCACCAATGGTATTGTTACTGATTTCTTCACTAGTCGAAATAGTGGCGACGACGGGTTCGACGATTGAATGAACTTTTTGTTAAGACAAAACAGATTTAGCGACAAGCTGCAGAGATAACTCTAAGTCCGACTAACTAACTCCACTAACTAACTATTCAAGTTTTATCAGAATACCTATCCAGCAGGGTTGGCAAGATTTTGCCGCAGGTGGAAAAAACCATGGTAAATACCGGTAAAAACCGTCCTGGCAAAAACAGGTTTTTGCCAAGCAAAGTGGCAAAAAGTGGCAAAAACCTATATTTTCCAAGATGAGAGGACAAAAACACATTTTTGATACAAAATTATTCCTAAAATTGAAATATATACTATGAATATAAATAATTACAAAAAAATTAACAAAATTATTATTCCATAATTAAATGATAATGTAATAATATATCATTTTAGTAGTTTAAAACATTATTGATTGGAAAATTTGTGATTATTNGAGAACAATTACCTCCTTATGATTGATTTAAATTTGTTTCAAGTATTTTGTAATAATATTTAATCAGCAATTTAGATAATTTGGTTTTTGCCGGTTTTTACCAGTTTTTGCCGGTTTTTACCAGGTTTTTGCCACTGTCCTGGCAAAAACCCCTTTTTGCCGGCAAAAACTCCAACCCTGCTATCCAGTGTTGGATATCTGCTCTTTCATCGCAATAGAAAAATAAATTGAAGGATGGGAAGGGGGTTGCTGCGTTAACAGTAAGTTAAATCTCAGAATGTACAATAGTTGAAAATCATAATTCTAGTCTGGGTTAAACATAACAATAAAATCGCAATTTGATACATAATAATAGAAACAATTGAAGATAAAAGAAAAGTAAATTATTTACACTATTCTAGGATTCCAGAATCATCGCGTAAAGAACTCGCGAATGCCAGCCAGTCTCGAAAACTATCAAGACTGGCAGGACAGAAAGGAACCAGTCCGTAACATTATCACGTGAATTTGGCTTCAAAAGTACAACCCTATTATAGTAAATGTGTTTTCAGTATTCTGAGAAATACCGTAAGAAAAAAAAGTAGGCATAAGGCAAATAAAAATATATAGTCTTAAAAAATAATAGCCCGCATAATTTCTATGAAAATTTTCATTTTTGCCATTTTGTCTGAGCTCAAGGGGGGTGCTTAAACCCCTAAACCCCTCCCTTGCGTACGCCACTGAAGTGAGCTATCAGCATTTTATAATTTTGCTAAAGCTTAGCTTCTTTGCTAAAGAGTCAATTCAAACCCCAAACCCATTCATACATAGAATTGATAAATAGACTTGAATCAACTTTTATTTTTCATGAAGAGAATTCATTCTTCATAAATCAACTAATTATCAGAAACACATGATCATAGATCGCAAAATTTAATCATTATTTTGTGTAGCAAAAAATCACATAGCTTAAAATATTTCTTTGAAAAATAATAAAATTTTTCACAACTAATAAACATAACATAGGAACACGTGAATTTAAAATTAAATTTTTATCTGATAAAAGTAGATTAAAGTAAAAGAAAAGTATACACACCTATTAAAATGCCAGTCTTTCAAATAATACATCTTATCACCCATTTTTACTTCAGTATTGAAGTATTCTTTAATGTATGCTTTAAACAACATCTCTTTTCTTTCACAGAAGTCTTCTCGATCATCACAAATTACCACTGGTACAACTGAAGAACCTTTAATTTAGTTTGATTAAAAACATTATGGAATTAGTAAACTTTTACTGTAATTAAAATATTAATTTATTACATTTATGTTTATAATTAACATGTTTAGTTAGATTAACATGCATAGATTAATGTGCCCCTTAAGTCTTTAAACTAATAGATTTTTTATAAAAATTTTAATGAATATAAAACTAATAAATAGGTCTTAATAGAAAATATGTTTCTTTAATAGCCCTCTGATGTGTTTATTAAAAATATCGGAACAAAATGAAATTAATTTTGCACCAAAGAATAGTTTTGGAACATAGTGAAACAAAGATTACATCACTAAAAATAATACTTTTTAATCATATTTTATTTATATTTACAAGTTTAACAAGATTTTTGATTCTAAAAAAATTAAATTTTACATTCTCATGTGGGAGAATATTTCATATATTTGGACTAATATTAAAAAGTATTCAAATCAAAAAACTATAAAAAAGACATGGAGACAGTACTAGCATATCAAGTACTTATTACCACTATGCCTATAACCAATAAACCTGAAACCACAATTAAGAATTAATCGCTTTGTTAATAAATTAGTAATTTTCGACACCCTAGGCACTTTCCTGAAATGGAGAAGTACTTCATTTTTCTTTTCAGACAAGCATTCAGTATGTCAGCAAAGAATAACTGTAAAAATTTACATATTTTCAAAGCTATTTATTTGAAATACTTATAAAAGTTAAATTAAATGGTAGAGGAAATTTTGTTACTGATACCTGTTTGAGTCAACTACAATCCCTAAATTAATCTTAAACTAGTGAAAAGTTAAATAAATACATAGGTGTTTGCCGAGGAGGGTATGAACTATACACTTCAAATTGTATCCCTTCTGTGATATTTTTTCCTTTTTGTTTTTCATTGCGAATATGGCTAAATTTTAGTGTCAATACCAACACACAACTCTTACCACGATATTTTTATTTCCTTTGTACAGATAGAATAATAACGATTAAAAGCTTGAGTAACATTTTTACATGAATGATGATATATTTAGAATCATAAATACAATTTTTGAATTTCATAAGCAGATTCTAAACTCAACCAATCATTCTCCTCTACATTATATTCATCCTTAGTTGCTTTACTATCTTAATACCATAATTGGTAATTTGGCAAAATGCATGCAAATATTAGAATCTTACCAAAACTTATTAATACAATTTTACAAATGTTTTTAGTGTTTTCAAATTTTTTTAAAGTTCTTTATTACTCATTAACATTATTTAATAATTAGTCAGGGGATATTTCTGTATCATGATCTGTTCTGCCAACTACAATCGCCAAGGTACCAAATAGATTTTAAACTTGCAAATTTAAAAAAAAAAACATGTAGATGCTTGCCCGGGGGTGGCTACGAGTTATACCTTTCGAATTGGTCCCTTTCTCTGATGTTTTTCTTAGTTTCCTGAGGGTCACTGCCCGGAAGTTTCCAAGATTTGGCGATTATTCTGCCACAGATCACGATACGGAAATCTACCCCAGACACGATTGATTACAATATGCTTGTAAATAACAGACAATGAAAAGCACACGAACCGAATTCTTGAATTAGAAAATCCAAATCTGGTTTTCCATCAGCTTTTAACCATTTATTCCGGCTGACCCAATTATCAGTCAAATCTGAAGTAAAAATACAAGGTTTGTTTGAAATCATATGATTTCTAAGGAAGTATTCATAGGTTTCCCCAGATAAGCGATCAATAGTTTTAATTTCATGACACCAATTCTTTCTAAATGATATATCCAAATCTATTCTCAATTCATCCCTTTTATCAAATAATGAAAACATTACATAAACAAGGCATTTTACAAATAATTAATAAAAATATTTTAATTAAGAAGCTCGAAACACAGATTAAAGACTGTAGAAAGGGGCTATTTTCAAATTTTCATTTCCGACAACTTATGAAAGGTTTTAGCTGTCTATTTCTGCTCATTTCAGGATTGGTTTGGATTAGTTAGTAGTAGTTATAGTTCTTTTTATTATGTAAGGGGTTATTCTAACTGTATACGGTTCACGCATGCAGTGAATTTTCCCGGGAAAAATCCCACCAATCAGGTTCACTTTTCTCTTGATGATGTTTGGAGGTGTGGTAACCACATGCAAGGAGAATGCTCCCTAAATCACGGTTCGCAGTAGATCACCAAAGTCAAACATCATTGTTCAGTGAGCGGGTTGGTTAACCACTTTGATCCAGGATGACATCGGGACGTCTAAACTGGCAGCCTTCGATTGCCATGACATGTTTGTCACAGTTCGCGGAGGGGTGCCTTGTTTCTGAAAGGGGATTGGGGAGAATTTTAATCTTTGATATTCTTGATTTATTTAATTCTTTGAGTTACTAATAGTTTGCGGGGGGGAAATGAAATATTCTTAAAATAAAAAATAACAACAGACTAAAAATCAAATGCATCTTTATTTCTAAAATTTTCTGAAAATCATACTTTAAATGTTTTTAAATATGAGCAATTGATTCATTCAGAAATTTCATCATTTTAGTTAGTAAGGGTCACTTAATTTGTCAGAATATTATAACTAATAATTTATAACTATTTTATTATAGATAAACATTTTATTATATTTATGGTTATTTAATTGGGTATAATATAGCCTACGTCACAGGTTGTGTTGTTCCTACTAAATTTAATCCATGAACGGCATTNTATTTATAATTATTGTATTTTATATTTGCAATTGATAAAATGAGTAACTTTATACCGCTAAAATCTTTTAATTTTAAAGGTACAATAGGTATCTAAATAATGTGTAATAAATCAGCTTTAATAAAACGGTAGAATGCATGAAATGAACTTTAAACAAGCTTTTGTTTTTTGCTTTGATTTGCTAAGTAGTTGTTAATTTATGCAGTAGCATTGTTTAATAATTGTTAGCTTAAATAATCTGAAAAAAATATATTGCATTAAAATTTTAAAAAAATCTGCGTTTTCAATTTTTCTCTTTCATGTTTGTTATGCCTTGCCTATTTTTTCCGCAATTGCAAACTTGCACATTTCACAAAGCAAACAAAATTGATCGTTAGTTCTTTTTTTTTAAAAAAAAAGCAATATTTTCTTCTTTTATATATTTTTCAATTATATTTTTTATAATAAATTACTATTTGCAAACTCAAACAATACAATATTTTTTTCTTCAAATATAATAATTTATCTCTTCATAGAAAATGATATGGAAATGGAAAATGATCTGCAACTATTGTTTTGTTTTTTATTACCCTTTTACATTGAAACCAACGCAGAAGACAAGGGTGCCAAGCAGTCGCAGTTTATTTGTCATTTAAGGATTTCATATTAAGAGTTTTTAGTTATACAATTTCAATCTTGTTGCTCTAGCCATAAGGGTCATTCGTAATTTTTTTTGTTATATTGCATATTCATGTTTGAAGTTTAACTCGATAGAAATTTTTTAAATACTTTTAATAAAATAAATTTTCAATTGCAAAATATTCTTTATTCCTTTCATATTTGACCGTGGATTATTTATTTGCTTATTATTTTTTTGTTATCTTTTTTACTATTTGGAATGTAAATAAATTCTAAAAATGTCATTCGTAAGATTTTTTTTTCATCGTATGACACATAAATTTGTAAAAGACTTTTTGAATTAGAATTAATTGCTCCAAGCAAGATAATCTAAAATATTACTTGAATAAAGACATTAATACTAGTATAATCATAACCAATGAATAAAACAGAATGTATTTAGAAAGACTTAGCTAATATTTAAAAAAATATATAAAAACTGAGAGTAAAAAAATATTTTTAAGTTTGTTTTTTTCTCTCTCTGAAATTTGTAATTTACCATTTTACTAACAATAAGTATTTTTAAAGTTCAAATGTCAAACAACATTTTCAGATATGACTAAAAAATTTTCTTTTGTCAAGCATTTTTTTTAAATACAATTTCTAAAAAAAAGTGTTTTAAAAAAATGTGATTTTAGAAATTTTTTAATGTTAATTTCAACGAATTTAATTCCTAAAATATTACATAATTTTTAAAAAAAGCTAACTTTCGAGTATATTTCGATATTATAGCTATAAAACTAAAAATATCTCTTTGCCTTGGAATATTTAGAACAGAAAAGTAAAGGGGGCGGAAAAATTAAGAAAATTAATAAAAAAGGTTTTTTAATTATGCATCTAAATTTATCCGCAGCTTTATAATAATTAAAACACGATTACATTGAAAACCTTTCCTTTCTTTTTATTACTCTTTTGTATTGAACCCAACTCAGAAGGCAAATGTGCCAGGTAGTCGCACTTTATTTTTTATTTAAATATTTCATGCTAAAATTGTTAGTTAAACAATTTCATTGCTTTCGATCTAGCCATAATTGTTATTTTTATACTACAAATTCATGCTAGTAGTTAAATATTATGGAAATATTTTTAATAATTTTAATAAAAGAATTTTTCAGTTACAAAATACTCTTAATTGTTTTTATTTATTTATTTTATTATATTATATTTTTTTTTTGTTTTACAATCTACCATTGTGTATGCGAATTAATTATGCAAGGATCATTCGAAAGAATCTCTTTTTTTTTTACATGTCGCATAAATTCTTTAAAAACTTTTTGAGGTAGAATTAATCGCATTCATTTGGATGACATGAAATATTATTTGTATAAATCCAAAAAACATCAATTTAGTCATAATAAATTAACATACCCGAATATCTTTAGAACAATTTAGCCTATATTTAATAAAGAATGTCAAAACAGAGAAAAAACTACGCGTAAGTTTTTGTTTCTTCCTAAAATTTGTAATATACCAATTTATTAAAAATAAATATTTTTAAAAGGTTCAACGTCAAACAACAGATTAATAAGTAACTAATAGGTTTTTCTCTATCAAGCATTTTTTATTAATACGATTTTTAGCAGAAAATTTTGATTCGTGATTTTGGAAATTTTTAAATCAAGAAATTTCGTTTCTAAGATATCAGATAATTTTCTTTTTTAAAAAAAAACAAGTTATACAGTTTATTTCGGTTATATATATAACAGTAAAAATATATTTTTGTCTTATTTCACGTTTGTAATTTTCGCATATGCAAGATTCACATGGTTAACAGAAAAATATAGAAAATAAATGAAAACATGCTTCTTGATTATGCATCTAAAATTGTTAATGACTTCATAGCAATTTTGAAAACTATTACATTGTAAAAGTTCCCGTTCTTTTAAATCTCTTATAGGAAATTGTGCAGCGGATGAAAAATACGTATACAAATTATAGTAATTCTTATTTACGTTATATACGATATAGTTATTATAGTAATCTTATTTATTTATTATGTACCATTCTCAATAATAACTCACAATTTTTTGAAATTTTTTTAAGAAAAAATCAAACAAATCTACTGAGAAACAGTTTTTTATTTTTTAAAAAGCATTTTTTATCTCTGAATATTTTGAAAATAATACAAGGTAGGTAAAATAAAATTTAATAAAAATAAGGGAATAATTATACTTAACATACATGACCAAAAATTCACAAAAATTTGGAACGAAAAAAATGTTCATATGTTAAATAAGTTGTGCAAGTAACCAATTTACTTAATCGAAAAATGTTTATAAAAAATCATAAAATATCTGGGTAAGCATTATCTTTGAAATCAGAGATCAAATTTAATCCCAACATTAATCACACACTATTCAAACGTTCGAATCGTTTTCACTAGCAAATTGTTAGGTGAAAGACATCCGATAGTTGGGAGGGAAAATGAAGATCGCAGTCCATTCACGTAAGCTACAGAGGTGGTGGAGCTATTCCCTCAGCAGAGAATCAAAATTTTGATTTCATGTCTCCTCAGGAATTATTTCCCAGATTGCCCCTCATTAATGCCCATTGTGCAGCTCCAGTACCACGTAATTAAAGTAGTACTACTATTTTCCCAACTGCACGAGTTTTCACTGGCCACTTTCACTATATGCGAGAAATTCGTGATTACAAATGAGGACCTGATTGAGGAATTTTCATTGGTTATTTATATTTTGCCAATCAGGTTCTAATTTTGTTGTTGTTGTAATTAATTTACTTCACACAAAAGCAGCACAATTTACTATTGGTGACGGTTTGGGGAGCATCTCTGCAGAGGATGATCCGAAGACGTGCCATAACCATTGATCCTCTGCAGATGAGTTAACATCCCCCCTTCTGTGGTTTGACGACCTGCATACGAAGTCGAGAATTTTACGGACGAGCAGTTTAACGAGAACCCAAACCGTACACCCTCGGTCCCATTGTAGGCTGATTAAAGTGGCCACCCTTTTGCAAACTGCGGTGATTGTGAGACTCTCATTTTCTAGTATCAGTGTGGTGTAAATCGAAAGAATATGGCAATGCACCAAAATTGAAACAGTTTGAGACAGATAATTTTGCCAATTACGCCCCTCAGATCACAGTTGATAGAAAAGGGGAGTTTTGCAGACAGCGAACTGCGTTGCGTGAATAGTGTACAAAGAGAAAAGCTCTTAAGCTCCCCATCGTTACAGAGTAGTCTTGCATGCAAAAGCAAACGCGTCCAGAGTGCAGTGTGAATGGCACTGTAGCTTATTCAGCCCATTCGTCGTGTTGGTCTTTATTAAAGTTATCTTTGACATCTGGCAGTGATTTTGAAGTTGTTAGTGTTTTGTTTAGTTTTTGTGTTTTCATTTTTACCTGTAGTGATAATGACTTAATATTTATAATTAAGATGTGATAAATTTCATAAATCGAATAAGGATAGCATTCAATTGAGGTAATTTTTTTGTTATTTAACATTCATATTGAATGTCTGAATTTTAAGTCTAGAGTAGCGCATACCGTGGCATCTTTGTTGTTAAACGGTGTCATCTAAAACAATAAACATTATCTGGAAAATTATTTATAATTGCAGGTATTACATATTTTAAAATATTTCTGCACTCACGTGGTACAGTTGCTTGTATTGAAATGCAAGAAAAATGTAAGTAAAAACTTGTCAGTTTCAATGATTCGTCCATTACTTGTGATTAAACTTCATATCTTTTATTTTTATTTGACTGTTTATTATGCATATTGAACTGTGGTTTGATTTCTATTACACGTCTCGTGACTATGATTCGTGTAGTTTTTTACATTTCAATATTAATCTTTGAAAAAATTGAAGATAAAATATTCAAATTAATTTCTTATTTAAGTTTAATTATTTTTTTTATTTCAATTATTGATATAATTAGTGTGTTATATAAAGCTGAAATAAACATGCATGATATAACTGAATTATTGTAGCAAAATGAAAAAATAATTTATTAATTATTCATTTATTCAAAGAACTGTGTATAATGTTTGTATGGCTGGAAGAAAAAAAATGACGTGCCCGCAGATTTTCTAAGATATTGAAAAAGAAACATTGTATAATTGCTTGTCAAAATACATTTGTATGATAATACATCACTGATTAATCTTAAAATTGGGCTCAGGATTTGAAATTATCAACTGTCTTTTGGTCCAAGACTAAAATTTTCCTCAAACCATAATAAATTTTTTTCTGTGGTCTCCCCTGAATCAGCAATCAAAGTGAAGGAATGGTATGCTGTTATGGTTTTTTGATATTCAGTTTCATGTTTTTGATTTATGCTTGATTTTGTCTTTAAATAGCATATTTCATCATAATTGTGACAATACCCATGATCTGTATAGTACTTTTTCATTTAAATTCACTTTATTAACTTTTAAAAAAAAAACTAATAGGGTAGACAAACTCTTGAAAAAGTGTATAGATTGGAACTATTTCATAAGGACTACTAATTACATTCTCTTAATTTATATTCCTGTTATACACATTCATTAAAAGGAATATTTTGAGCTAAAGTCATCTTTAATGTGGATTATATTTTATTTCTTTTTTATATATTTTTTTAGTTAATAAGTAAGTGTCATATTCAAGTTCCAAGTTTTCCTTTAATAACTTTTTCTTAAATAAATAATCAATTCTTTGGTAGTGCTATATCTGACAAGTATTTTTGCATTTATTGACTTAATACCTATTGGATGTGATTTTATACTTTTTCTTGTGTGTTCCTTACATACCAATTGAAAGATTTTATAACTTACCTTACCTTCTTACTTATTAATTTAATATTATTCACAACTAAAATGAAGCAGGGCTTCTGAATTGTTTAGTTTTTGTTGTAAATATTTGATCACATTGAGCTAGTTCTATTATGTAACTGCTTTGTGGATGTTATAGGAAGGGAGAAGTCTATTTACAGTACTGAAACTGGTTTTCATTAATATAATTTTTTTTACACTGTAAACCAAAATCTCAGCTTAAGACCTAAATGCAAATATTTACACTTTGGTTTTAGATTTGTTTTACATGTTGACAGTTAACTTAGCTACAAAGTAGGAAAATTTAACCAGTTGTTTCATTGAAGCTTTAAGACTTATAAAATATAATTTTTTTATGATAATAGATACTAATTCAACAAGTACTAAAATAAATATCGAAAATTAGGCTGTCACAATCTATTTAGCAAGTTGCATTATTATTAAAATTGCATTATTGAAAAACAACAACATCTGTATATTTTGTAGTTGATTCTTTTAATCAGAATAACTTGTTTTTGCATCATGATATATGTATAATAAATGTTTATGAACTGCCTTATGTATATTAAAAATGTATAATGTATATTGAAAGTGTATAATGTATATTTAAAGTGTACTTCATTAAAACCTAATTTCTTGAAGAAAATTCAAATAGATGTTCCTTTGATATGAAATCTGGCATATCTATATTTAAAAAAAAATCTATTAGATAAAGTTTTTTAATGATAATTTAAAAGAACTTCATTTACACTCAAAGTATCATATTTACTCCATTCTCAAGGGTTTTAGTTTTGATGTTCCTGATAAAATATTTTTTCTCGTTATTTGTCTTGATTTTTGGCTTTTTGCCTGTCTATTTTTGATTTTTGAAATATTCTGAACATCATATTTTCAATGAATACATAGGTTGATTTTGGAAATGATTTATTTGAAGAATAAGAAGATTATTTTGAAAGGCAGTCCGCCCTGATTGTAATAAATGAGCCCTCTTAGTAAAAGTAAGCCGCCATCCCTTGGACAGACTTCATTTTTATTTAGATCTATTTTGAAAAAAATTATTCAATGTTTTTAAATAATAATTGCACACTGGTAAAATTATCTGTGTTAATAGGTTTAGTTCTGATTACTGTTAGAAATATTTACTATGTTGGGACTACTTCCAAATTTTGTTTGCAAATATAATTATTTTATATACACTTTGTTTATCATAGTTTTTTGTTGTTTAATATAGTTTTTGTTTTGTTGTAAGCAAAATTATGGGTCCTTTCAACTGTTTTTTTTTTGTGTGTGTGTTAAAATCCTTTGGGTCTAATCTAGCCTACCATATATTAAATAGTTAGGAAATTAAAACTTTAAGTTAGATTCCAATTATAAACTATTTAAAAGAACAATTTTTTAGTATTTGTTTTCTGAGACAAATTTTGTTCGTTCTTCTTACTTGGGTTGGGAGAAATCACTTTTTCCATGCTTTTTTCCATTGTGAAAGAATCTTGTCTTCCCTGTCTTATGTAAGTGATGTATACAGATTCTTTTATTTATTATAATTATTTTTCTGTTGAGGTTATGTTTTCAACTGAACAACCACAATTGACTAGGTCTCTAGATATCATATAAAAGCAAAAATTTATAATTAAGTATGTGTAATGGATACCTATCTCTCTGCCATTTTTTTAATCTCTAGTCTATTATAAATGAAAGAAAAATATTTTTCTGAGGCTTTTTGTATTATCAACAAAATCATATTTTCAGAATGTAGCTATAAGAAAAAGCGAATTTGCTGTCCCTGCAAAAGTATGTAACACTGTGTTAAATGGGTAACAAATAATATATACTGCTAAATTGTTTTGAAAATATATAATAGTTAAAAAATATACAATAGTTACAAACATACAATGAAAATAGGCAATTGTTTTAAGTGCACTGTAACAACTCACTCTAAATACAATTTTATTAATGAAAAAATGCATGCTCATTTTATATATATCAACTGATTCTTTACTTTTTTATATTTTTAGAACACTTTAAACAGTGGAATTTTTGTCTTTCCAATTTCTACCATGGCTCATGTAGAAGCAGAGGTATATAATGCAACAAGACCACGACGAGCATGGGTAGATGGTAAAAGCTCACAAATGGAACAACCATTCTATAAAAGCTTGAAATCTAATTATGAGGAGCATGATAGAGAGTCTAAAGATTCAAATAAAAATAAAGGAGAAAGTTTTAGGCCTATGGGGTCAAAAGTAAGTACCATTGCTCACATGTTTCAAGCTCTATCACAGCAAAAGGTTGACAATGCTTCTCTAAGATCGCCTGTGAGTAAGGAAGCTCCAAATATAGAAAGAGTGCAGTCTCCTGATCTATATAAGCCAGAAAGATCATCTTCCCTGCCTGCATTTCCCAGCTCAAATTGCTCCCTGTCACGCCGTGGAAGCCACCTTACTAGATTCAACAATGCAAAAGCTATGTTTGAAAATTTAGAAAGAAAGAAATCAACTGAGGACAAAACTGTTTGTGATAAGCGTGTTCGAGCAAGCACGACCCCTAATACAGAAAGCTCTAAAGTGAATAACCACTCTCTTGTAAATTCCTCAAATCTGAGTAAAATATTGCAAACAAATAAATCTATGACTAATGACTTCGATTCATCAAATGTGAAAGATGTACCAATGAAAGAATCAAGTAATATCATTGATTTCAAAACTACTCAAATGTCAAAATCTGAAAGTAATAGATCCTCACAAGATTTAGTTTATGCTAAACCTGTATCTCCTAAAATAACTGAAAATCTGTATAATATAGATAATGATAAGAAGTCTGTGATAAAATCATCTGTTAACTGTGATTTCTCTAAAGATTCTGATAGCATCTCTGTTGAACCAAATTCCAACAGGATGACTCAACTTATGCACAATGTAAAAAATAAGAATAGTTTAGAGTCAGATCCGATAATAGTTAACACCAAACCTTGCAAGGTATTTTCTTCGGAGGGTGTTCACTCCAAAATAGTTCCACAAGAAAACAATGCGGAAGAAAAGTATGAGGATAAAGATAAGATTACCATTGATACTTTTAGCAAAATAACCACTGAGTCCCTAAGATCAGTTTCACAGAAGTCTCTCTATCGAAAACAAGAGTCTAACTCAATTGCAGAAACAAAAAGTTTTCACCAGAAAGAAAATTTATCACCCCAGCCTTACATTGAAAACAAATCCATTTTTTCGTCTGATGCAAGATTAAAAAGTGCTTTTGAATTTGAAAATAACCGCATGAAATCGAATCTTCAAAATAAAGTGTTTGATAGTTCAAGCTATGTTGTGCCTACAATTTATCGTAAGGAACCCATTGGAGAAGAAAGATTTAGTGCTTCTATGTCTTCTTCAGCTCAATTACCTAAAGAAAAAGATTCTAAAATACCACTAATAGACAATCAAGTATGTTCCAAAGAGTCTGGAAACAGTGATTTTATACAAACTGCTAAAGCTTCTGATATGTCAGCTGGTTCTAAAAAATTGCAGAAAGATATAGATGTAAGCGAAATTGCTGAGAAATCTTCATATATCCAAAGTACCACTGTAAAGACAACAAAAGCTCTACCATCACTAAGTTCAGATGTAGAATTAGTATATGATAGCTTTCAAAGTGCCTTAAAAAATTCAAAAGAATGTTATATATCATCTCCTTCTCAAAGTCCAGTGTCTAAGGAAGATATTTCTATTAAAGATGAAGCTGAACAGAGTGATAAGTTACAGTCTGATGTCCATGAAAGTCATGCAATAAATGAGCAAAGTGTCGTTTCAACTTATGAAGTATCTAAAAGGCAAACTGTTACTACTTTAAGAAGTAATTCTTTTCCACCAGGTAAATTTTTTTCTAATTTATCTATCATGTTAATATTTATTACTAGTTTTAGCCTTAATGGCATTTTGGTTATTAAGGCACTGAGCTGTCATTGTGTAAGATTGAGGGTCTAACCTTGGTAGTGGCTTGAAACCTGTCTGGTTTCAGATTGATGATGGGTACTAACTTAGTATAGGGGCCCAGAAATGCTAAGAATTCAGTAGAAATTCCTTACAAAAAGTGTAATAATTAATTATTTATTAATTATCAATTTTTTTAAAAATGAAATTTTAAACAATTATTTTCTTATTTTTTATAAGGCCATACTCAGCAGAAATGACATCAGAAAACATGGTGAATTTTATGGGGACCAAGATTTCTGAGGGCTGGGTAGAAGTTCCTTACAAAAAGTTTATTGATTTTTAATGAACTAATTCTTTATAATTGCAGTTTATTTATTATCTTTAGTATTAATCACTAATACCATTCTTAATTGCACTTAGGATATTAAGGCACTGCATTAACATTGTATAGGACCTAGGTTCTTTTCCTGGTAGTGGCTTGAAGCTTATGATCGATGAGAGATACTATCTTTGGGAAGTATTGTAAATGGTACAGGAATGCTGAGGATTTGGTAGAAACTTATAAAAAGTGCACAAATTTTTTTAATGATTTTATTTCTAAAAATATTGCAAAGAATTATTATATTTTTAAAATTTTATTTATTATAAGGTCATACTTAACAAGGAATAATAGGGAGAATCATATGAGGTATTGGAACTGCTGAAGGCCCACTATAAGTTCCTTGCAAAAAGTTTAATTATTTTTAATATTTTTTTTATTTGCAAATATTTTTTTAATAAATATAGAAATCTTAGTAATGTGTGACAAGTGTATTTGTAAATTGGTATTTCAGGAATCGAAATGTAAGCTACCATTTTAAAAAAAGGCCCCTTTTAAGTATTTTTAGTTTGAAAAAATTCAAGAACTATTGCTTTTTTTGTTACATTTAAATGTATTTTAATCTCATCTCTTAAATTTTAAAACATATATATAAATAGGTAAATAAATAATAAAAAAAATAAAACTGTCAATTTTGCTTTAGTAACATATAAAAATTTCTATCTACTCCCATAATACTTTTCATCTAGTGAATAATTTTATACATGTAATATTTGGCAGAGGTAAAATCAGATATAAGTATGTTTATTTATTTCAGAAATAGATTACAATGATTTTTGTGATGAGTGAATCAAGATAAATTATATGTAGAACAATAGACTTTTTTTGGGAACTAGTTTCTTTTCTTCATGCATGAAGGATGATCTTTCTTCTCTTCAATTCAATTTTCTGTTTAACTACGTAATCCAGGGAAAAAATAACAGTTGTTTCCTGTCTGAAACAACTAAGTCAGTTCTTTATTGTTCTACAATGAGCAAGTTTTTTTTATTTTTCATTCAAAATTCTTAATTACCCAGTTATGTAAATATATCTCTGTCTGAATAGCATATTCTGAATTCTATTTGAGTTGCAAGTTGCCTATTTTAGAAGTTTACAAATTCCTATGCATTGAAAAAACTAGTTTATTAGTTTTTATTTTTAATAAATATTGTGAGTTTTGATAATGAATACAAATTATCAGTTCTTGTTACCTTAATCTGCTAATGGTTTAATTAAAAATTTTATGATTTGAGTGAGTGGTTTGTATAAGAAATATTGTTAAAACATGGTTATTAATTAAGGTAATTAATAATTATTTTCATTGTTTTACTGATTAAAGTTTTATGTAATTTCAATTTCAAGTTAATTTTGTTATAACTAAGTCAGTCCTTTACTAAGCAGGCTTACTTAAGTTTTCTACTGTAAGCAAGTTCTTTTTTTTTTTTTTTTTTTTAAAAGAAAAGTATTTTTAAAAATCATTTAATCTTCTTAATTACTTAGTTATGTACAACTTATCTATTTTTAAGTAGTATATTCTCACTTCTGTTTGAGTTGTGAATTGCTTAATTTAATACTTTCTGAAATGTATTTAAAAATTAGTTTTCTAGTTATGAATTTTATAACAGTAAATTTTGATAACCTCAAATCATCAATTCTTCTTACACTTATCACTTAGCTTATAGATTGAATGATTTTTTAAATTTAAATTAAATTTATTTCTTGCAAAAGAAATACCTTTAAACTAATGCTATGAATAATAAATTAAGTTTATCATACTATTGCTTAAATTTTAATGTTTATTTTTCGTGATATTTTAAAATGATTTTGAAATTTTTTTTATGTGATTATTAAGAAGAGTTCATAATTATCTTTGAATTTAGCTAAGAGTTAAATCTAGGAATTTTACTTGCCTTACATCATAGTTAATATTATACACTTTATTTAATTGGCTAAGAATTTATGTATTATTTAGTATAATAAGGCAGTTACAATAAAATAAGATTAGGTACATAAAATTATGGGATTGTAACTTTTCATGTAACCTATTTGGAAATATTCAAATTCATTAATGTTAATATAATTGGTATTAGAGTTCATTATTTTTTTTGTGTGTCATTGAATTTTTATCTAATGTAGTGTAATCATAATTTTTTATGCTAAAAATGCTTTTAGTATTAAAAAGTAAAAAGCTCTTTTGTATTTTATTTATTTTTTTAAAATCAATAAGTCTTTTTTGATTATTTTTTAAAAAGAATTTTTTATGTCATTTCATAAGTATGTAATTTCATAAGTATATCGGCGTTTAAGTAAACTTTTCAAACCCCTAAATTTTCTGAAAATCTAGGGGTCAATTATACACAGATAAAAAAAAAGTGCTCATTCGTTGATTGTGAATTATTGATCCGTTATGAACAATGAGATAGATGTGAATAATTCTATATCACTTTACCCTTTTTAGGAACTATTTATGATATGTTAGTTAAATACAATTGATCTCTGAGTATATTTTCTTAACATTTTAAAGTTTTTTTTCTTAGAAATAATACTTATCCAAAGATCAGTTTGAAATATTTTTAACTTGAGAACATTTTGTAAACTTAAATTTTTATTTTGTTTTTTTAATTTTAAAAATTTTCTTATTTGGGTTTTTCAGCAGTCGACTTATACATATACACCCGAAATATCAGAAATTTGCTATTTCGTATTCAAAAATAGGGAATTTACATATAAACCAGAATATATGGTATTTTCTCATTGTTTGCTACTTAAAAACTAAGTTATTTTCTTACTATTTAGATATTTGAGTTGAAAATGACTGGAATTAAGTTTTGGAACTGATTATTTTTTGAGCTTTCAGATGTACAGTGCTAATAATAAAAAACGCTAAATAACTTTTGATATAATGATTGGATCTTCACATTCTAGGGCTCGATCTTAATGGTTCAAAGGGGTGTCCCCAAATATGGTAAATAATTAGTGCAAATTATAATTTAAGTTACAAAATCAGGCGCAAAAATGTACTTTCTCTTAGTAAATATAACTTTTTTTCGACGGATTCGGATTTCTGAATATCAAAATATTGGGGATAACCGTAATCTGGGAAATATGGTCCTAATAGTTTGGTTTAGGACCGCAGTCCAAAGTTTGGGCCCCTTAATGTTAAATTTACTTTTTGCTTATTTCACCAGAAATTTTTAACAGTAACTTTTTAATGGAATTTAAAAACTTTTGCACACAATTATTAAACTTGTTTATCCAAAGATTCCATGCAAAATATAACTTTTAATAATTATTTATTATTTTTTATTTTATTTAATAATAGTCGAAAAAATTTTAAATTGTAAGGTATACAATTTTTTCACGTAGTTTTAAAGAATGTAATTTTAAATGGCAAAATATAAAATTTGAGCGAAATTTGGTCAAATAGTTCTTGAGAAATCGAATTTGAAAATATGTATTTTTCAAAATTTGATTTCTCAGAAACTATTCTACTGATCTTGTTCAAATTTGTATTTTGATTTGTATTTTTTTAAAAACAAATTGCGATCATTAAAATGATATTAATTGTATACTTTACAATTCAAAGTTTTTGACTTTCGTCACATAAAATAATAAAAAAGTAAGAAATATGTACTGGAATTTATATTCTGAATAGAATTATCATTGGATAAACGAGTTTTATAATTGTGTGCAAAATTTTTTTGATTCACTTAAAAAGTTCTCAAGATATCGCAAAATACACAGAAAGGGAAATTAACTTTTAAGGGGTCCAAAATTTGGGAACCTCTCCTGCCCAAACTGTTCGGGACCCTACTTTCCAGATTGCCCCTTATACTTGGTGGTCAGAAATCTGAATCCGTTGAAATAAAAAGTATGTTTATTCAGAGAAAGTACGTTTTTGTGTCTAATTTCGTTTCCTAAAACTTAAAGATCCTATGATTAGATCAAAAGTTATTCAGGATGGTCTATATTTTATTTTGTGTACTGTACATATGTAATATAATTCTTTACTTTTTTAGACATTTGCATTTATTTTTGTTCATATTAATAGTCAGTTTTTTTTATTTTTGATAGATAATTATGAAGAAAATGGCTCTATATCCCAAGATGATGTTTCACCAACAGTAGTTATTCATTCAGAAAAAACAAAGGAGACAGTCCATAATAATTATAAATCTTTATTTAAAGAATTACATGATGATCTACAAGAAAAGTATGATTCTGATACTTTTGAAAATCGAAGCAACTCTTTTGAAACTAAAGTTTTAAATGTTGATGAGAATGAAATGCATAATCAGTATGAATCCAGTGAAGAACATATGAAAGATGACCTGAAAGAAACTTTCGTTGATGATACATCATCAGATTGTCAATACTCAGATGAATCAAGCAATCAAGAATTCTACTCTGTTTCATCTCATCATCCTCTCAATCAAAGTTATGTCGTGAATGATAATTTTCCTTTTGTATCCCCACCTGAATGGAAACATCGAAATTCAAATTTTGTTGAAGATAGATATAGGGTAAATTTTTTTATCATACTAAAATATCTTATTCCTATTTACTTATTTACGTAAATATAACTTTCAAAATATTTATAAAATGTGAAAAACAAACATTGCAATTTTAAATTTGGCAAATATAAGCCAGAAATCCCCCAGCACAGCAACATGTGCTGCAGATTATTACATAAAGATTATAACAATAAATTATTACATCTTCTGCAGATTATTTTTCATCTAAGCTTTATTTTTAAAAAATTCAAGCAAGCAAATGGAAGAAGTCACTGAGACTCCTTTTTAACTCTAAACTTGTTTTGAATTAAAGTTAAAAAGACAAATTGAGAGAACACCATAAATAGGCTTAACTGTATAGGAAACTATTCAATTTTTTTTTATCTTCATGAAATTCATCTGAAATCTAAACTGCTTGAAATGCTTATGTCAGATATTTAAAGACCTTATATTTGCAAATTTTGCTGCATATATTAATTAAAGCTGAAGTTTTACAATAATAATCTCTGCCTGAATATGTTGGTGTCTCAGCCAAATCAGGATTCATGATTAGGATTCAATTATATAGTGCTGCAGATTAACTTCTCAAATTCTGCTACTGGGGATATAAGGTAAATTTTTAATCATATTCAAAATATTTGCATCTAAATATTTTGAAAATGTATATGAAATGTGTATTATGGCAATTCTTAGTCTGCACAATGGGTCTTGTTATTCTTAGTAAGATAGAAATATAGTAAACTTGCTATATTCTTTTTATTTTTATCTTATTCAGGGTTAGTTTGATTTAAATCGTGATTAAAATCATGTTTTTAATCAACTGTGATTTTTTAAAAGCCATTAATTTTTTTTATAAATAATTATAATTTAGTTATAAAAGTATTTTATGCAATATAATTAATAAATGCATTCTTTACGGTATGATTGTTTAAAAGTCTGATTTCCATGATAATGATGGTATTTTATTTAGAAATAATGAAAGGGTTCATATATATAGCTCGTGTATATGAGGACTTGTTCTGTCCATGGTAACTTGGGTTAAATTTTTTTTGCAATGTTTTCTGCTCTAAACTAATTTACTCTTCATCAGATATCTAATTGACAAATAGTCTCCAAACCTTTTGCTTTCATAAGCAAGTTGAGCTTGAAAAATTGAACTATGATTTTATTTATTTAGTGATTTAGTTTTTTTCAAAATTAAATAATAATTTTAACTATTTTAGTAAAAAATATTAACTATTATGGCTATATTATTATTTTTAAATAATATTTAGCATTAATAAAACATTTATTCAATACTTTGTTTTGTAAATCTAAAAGAAAAAAAAATTAATTTAAATAAAAAAAATAATCCAATTTAAATAAAAAATATCTGATTCTTTCCCCCATTTTCTTAATCATGATTTTATTAAACTCTGATTATATTATATTATCAAACATTCAACTTCTTAATTTAAAGATACATAAAGGTTATTTTTTTTTATATTCTCATATTATCATACATCATTTTGAAAATGTTTTATGAAATTTCTATAATTAAATTTTATCAGGATCTTGTGTAAATGAAATGTTTTCATTTTTAAGGGTTCATCTGGAGCTGATGTGAGTTTGCACGATTCTGCTGGAGAATCTTTAGCAGAATTCCAGGAACAAGATTTAGCTTTTATACAAGAAGCTGATTTAGAAGATTTAAAAGTAATTTTGCTTTTTTTTATTGTATTATAATCTAATACCTCTTTTGATATTTAATATCATTGCTAAATTTTGTAGAAATTGTTTGAAACATTTTAATATTTTATAACAGTGTTGAAAATTATAATTTTTTTTCAATTCCTACTATTAGTTCACACTCTCCCTTATCTTGTTCAAATTTTCAATCGTTAATAAAATACTTTTTATTCATCCACTCAAGTTCAAATAAATTTTTTTTAAACTTGTAGTGGATGACACTTGATGCTAATACAGTTTTTTCAAATATTAATTCAATAATTAAATTTAATTAATTAATTTTTCAATTCCTACTATTAGTTCACACTCGTTATAATTTGTATTTTATTTGTATTATAACAAATGAAGTAAAAATTTTCTTTGTTGACTTAGGTAGGAATTTACTTAATTTTTTTTGTATGACTTGTTTATAAAATGAATTCATTTTAAAGCTTAAACTTTCCTTTTTATCCTTTCCAGAAAGTTTAAATATCTTTTTTGAAGTTGTAATAATATTTTTATTTTATTGTATTTAAACTTATTAAGAGTTTTTAATTGTTTGTAAAGAATATTATTTTTAAAGGTATTATTTTTAAAACCTTATATTTATTGGAAAAAAAAATTCTTTTTTTTTCCGGGTTAAATGCCTGAAGTTTTAAAAACTTGAGTATAAACAGCCATTATTTACAAACTGTATTTCTTCTCTAATAATGAAATTCAATTAATTTTTTATAGCCTTTGGATACCAGCTCAACAAAAAATAGCAATCTTGGATATATAGAGCTAATGACTGAAGATGAAGCTGCTAAGTTATTAAGTAGCAGGTAAAGCCCTGTTTTCTTCTAAAAAAGTCAATAAACTGTTAATTATATCTAATTTTAGCTTACTTTTAAGCTGTATATGTTAATCTAGTTTTTGTAGTTAAGTATGAAAATTTATTTTTTGTTGCTACTGACTAGAGATGAAGTTGCTAAGTTATTAAATAGCAAGTAAAACACTGTTTTTGTGTAAAAAAGTCAATTAACAGCTTATTTGTATTTCTAATTTTAACTTACTTTTAATAGTGTATATGTTAATCGAGTTTTTGCATTTTTTATCCCATCTTGATGAATTTTCATTTTTGTTTTCTTTAAGATATCTTTAAGTGTCTTTTATATCTAGGGAACATCCAGCATTGTTAAGTGATGAGGAGGCAAGAGAAGTAGTATTGCTTTTATCTAGATCTGATGAAAGTCATAAAGATGTGGCTGAAGAAACATTAAATGATAATTGCAAGAAGGAGGTATTGAATGCCACATTCACTCAAGGCGAATTTGATTCTACGCTCATACATGATGGTACAGAATATCATTTTCTTGAAGATGGCCACTACTATTTCGAATGTCCTGGTTTATCTCCTCCAGAGATTGAAGAAAATTGCCAACTAGAACCTGTCAATGACGTACCTGATCCTGAACACCCAATTCGTCGAACTACTAAAATATCATTTAGCACTAATCCAATTAAAGTAATTGCCATTTTTATTTTGTTAATTGGTTACTTTTATCTGTTATATGGGGAATTTTCGAACTTCTTTGGAAACTTTTATTCATATTAAGAAAGAGGGTGCAATGCAAAATTGGTTAAAGATTCAAAGTAGATGTTAAGTTGAGAGTTCTTATAATGATATCATTCCTGTTTCTGCTCTCACATTTCTATTACAACTTTTATATATATATATATATATATACAGTACAGAACCCGTTATCCGGAAATCAGAAAACCGGAAAACCAAAAAACCGGAACGAGATTCAATCAGTTTTCCCGTCATTTTTAAAAAAAAAAATTATNGATGGACAATAGCAAAGAAACTAACATAAAAAGATTAATAAAAGCTTTTTATGTTACATATATGTACTGCAATTGGTGTGAAAGAAACCTTAGATCTTATAAAATAAAAATAACCATGTATAGGAGAAAAGTTTAGAAAACAATATAGAATTTGGTTTGTCTAGCTGAAAATTAATTATTATTTTGCACTTTTGAAGAATATTTTTTTAATATTCAATGTTAAAAAAAAATATAAAATTAATATGCTAAATAATAAATATAATGAATATAAAATTTTAATTAAAGTGAAACATTTAACTTGTTTTATAACTAGTTTTAAATTTTAATGAATCAATAAAAAAGTATGAAAGATTTGTGAAATTGATCAAGATAGAGAACTGAGAAATTATAAAATGGCATCCTCAAACACGATATCAAAACTAAATAGTACATGTTGATGTTCAACTTCTAATAATTATGTGTTTGCAACTAATAATGATAAATGAAAAGTCATATTATAGGTACAGACGAGTTTTAATGGAATATTTTGTTCTGTTACATTGTTATAAGGGAACATTATTAGTGGGACTTAAAAGTCCTGTCCGTACATAAAGGGTTAATTAATTATGGCTTGGCCAGCTTAACTTGTGGACTTGGCCAATTAACTGAGTTTCCTTTTCTGAATAGTATCCATCTCCAAGCGTTGATTACTAAATGATATAAATGTTCTAAAATATTCAGTTAGGTTTTAGATTATGTGTAATGAATGTAGAAATTGTCCACAGAAAAATGACATATTATACATTTTAAACTCTTAATAGACTTGTCTTGATGTCATAAACTATTGCCCTTAATATTGTATATTCCCATATCAGATTTAATTTTAAAGGTATTGTTACTTCTAGGTTTATAGCACTCATTCTACGGAAGACTATGATAGACGGAATGAAGACGTTGATCCAATTTCTGCATCTGCTGAATATGAGTTGGAGAAACGAATTGAAAAAATGGATGTTTTTCCTGTTGATCTTATTAAAGGTAATTTTTCAATTAATATTTTTTTGTGAAGCAATAGTTTTAAATGATAATTTTTTAATTTTATAAATTTTTTATTTATTTTGTTAATGCAAAGTTTTTTAGTATAAACTTAAATTGTAATCTTGTATTTGTCGTATGATAATAAAATGTTCTAATTTTATTTAACGATTGACAACTATAGGATTTACCTTAAATACTGCACTTTATATATATATTTTAGAATACTTGTTAAAAATAAAGTAAAGAAAGTATATGTATTAGCAGTGGCAAATTAGTCAAGCCAGGAAAAGACAAATTAGATATTGAAATCTAATGAGTTACTACTTAGGAATCGATTTACTGTTTGATTGTCAGAGGGAAATGGAAATAAATGATGTCTTTTAGAAACATCTCCAAGTTTTATTTAGCAGTCAAATTTGTTTTTATGTTTTTTACTCTACTTTTCTCATTAGTTATTAGGCAGATTTTAATTGGTTTTTTGCTTTTTTTTCATTTTAATCCCACTTTGCAATCTTCAAAGTGTACATTCATTTTTTTGACAATGATTCTGAAAAGACAGGGAAACGTCTAGTTACCTGTTGTGTGCAAAATTGGTCATTAAGAGAACAGATCATTTCTAGAATTTTCACCTTTTGCCAAAAGTTTGGCCAAATAATATATTCCAATTATTAGTTAAACTTTGCAATAATAAGCACTAAAATAAATGTTTATGTTGTTTTTTTTTGGACTCTTGTACTGTTATTGTTATTCATTGTCCCTGTGACAATATTATCCTCTACTTGCACCATTATGATTTCTTTATGTGCCACTAGGCATGAAAAAGATAAGTAAGCACTATATACTAGCTATAGGTAAAGGTCAGTTGTTTAAAATGTGAATAAAAGCTCCTCTAAGTGGGTTGGAATTTGTCTTTGTTTGCTTCACTGGTTCGAAAGACAATACAATTTCTAGAAGACTGAACTCTTAATTCTTCTAGAAGACTTTTTAACATTAAAATGATAGTTTAAAAATATCAGTGTCTTAATGAAGGAATAAATGAAGGAGATGTATAAAGATGATTTCTTGTGGAAGTTTTGTTATGTCTGTTTAGGGTAGTCATTATGAAATATCCTGTATACAAATCATTCTGTTAATTTAAGATATGGTTGTCTGTTCTTATTACAGAAAAGTCGTATTACTTAAAATTCTAATTAATTTAAATATTTTTAATTTTATTAATATATAGTAAAATGGTATTTATTTTAAAGTTTAGGTATGTCGTCATTTTTCCTAAAATCAGATTCTTACATTTCTTCTAATTATTATTCTAATCAGATTTTTGCACTATTACAAAAGATTCTATTGCTCTTCGTTTATTGTTTAATACTAATCAGTTTATTGTTCAAACCAACCAGTTGCTAATAAGTTTAATATTTGAAAGTTGCATCCGTCACATAACTTTAACATAATATACTGGTTCAACTTGTCAAGGATGTTTATTTCTTTTATTTACTAAATTGTTTTGACTGTAGATGTTTGTTTTTAAATAAAACTATTTCATTTGAAACTAAAATTTTGATTTTTTAATTTTTATATTAGGTCCAGAAGGTTTAGGGTTAAGTATTATTGGAATGGGTGTTGGAGCTGATGCAGGAGTGGAAAAACTTGGTATATTTGTGAAAACAGTTACTCCAAATGGGGCTGCTGATAGAGATGGAAGGTACTTTCCATAAAGATGTTCTTACAGTAGTTTCCATTAAAAATGCTTTGGTTAAATATTATTGAGCATAGAAAGAAAGCACTTCATTTTGTTTAGTTACCCTAAGTTCACCTTGCAGCTCTAATTTCAGAATAAAATCTCAAATATGTGAAAGGTTATGTCCTTGACATAAGTTTTGTAAAGTGTATTAAAATTTTTTAGTCTTGCTGCAATGTCTGCTGAAAAGAGATTTAATTTTAAAAATATGAATTCTATTTTTCAAAAAAATATTTTAATGGAAGGTTCATATTTGTGAAGGGAGTTTAACCATAAAAATTTTGATAATTGTGTTTCAAATTTCTACTTAAATGATGCCAGATATTTATTATCAAGTTGAAAGTGATATAAATTTTTTTTAATTTTCATGTTAGATACTCCAAATAGTTTTTTTTTATATTCTTTTTTGTTAATCCTTTTAATTTTAACAAATTTCAACATGTATTTAAATAGACAATCTTCATAAATAACTGATTAACACTTGTAAGGCTTTTAACACAGTCAAGCTAAACTGATGCAAAATATGATTTACTTCTTATTTTATATCAATTGTTTTGGCACTTTTTTTTATTTTATTAAGCATGTATTGTCAGTTTTAATTAGAAATGTGCTTCATTTAATGAAGCTTTCTACTGGATACCAATTCACATAAGAATGTTTGATAACAGCATAATGAAATTTCATGTGAATTGATTTATGTGTTAATTACATGTGTCAGTCAAATTAAAAAATGTGGTTTCTGGCAAGTCACCCGAGATAATCAAAAGAGTTTTTGCCAATATCTTATTATAACTTTCTAATAAAATGTGTTTTGCTTTTTAAAAAAATGCAGATAAGAAGTGTTACAATAAAATTACTCTTGAAGTTTAAAAATTCTAATTCATGTGTTTAATCAAGTTTTTGTCATTTCTTTTATATTTTGTGAAGAATCAAAGTCAATGATCAGATTATAGAAGTTGATGGAAAATCCCTTGTTGGTGTAACTCAAGCTTATGCAGCCACTGTATTAAGAAATACTTCAGGACCAGTGAGGTACATTTTGTTTTGCTGATATTTTTTAAAATTTTTATTTCTATTCTTATTTTTTGATCTTGAAATGTTTTCTCCAAAATAGGAATGTAAGGGATTTGGCAGAATACCAAATATTTGACAAAAAAAAAAAAAAAATTTATCATATACCAAATTGGTTAAGTGGCCGAATAGTAACATTTT
The DNA here is from genome assembly GCF_043381705.1 of Parasteatoda tepidariorum. Lineage (NCBI taxonomy): Eukaryota > Metazoa > Arthropoda > Arachnida > Araneae > Theridiidae > Parasteatoda > Parasteatoda tepidariorum. The sequence goes on along the minus strand of NC_092204.1, from coordinate 81,898,895 downwards.
GTTTTTAAAAAAGTTAATTACTAAATATTTTTTAGAAATAAATAAGTAATCATTGTTGAAAATTAATCAAACATAGCTATATTGTTTGACCAAAGCTATATTGTTGGTTTTGGGTAAAAAACAAACAAACTATAATAGTTAAACTATAACCATTAAAAATATTTAGAGTAAATAAAAAACTGCCTAACAGCTATGAAAAAAAATGAAGTTGAAAAAAAAGAGAAATAGAAACAAAAATCCTTTTAATTAAGACAAAACTTAAATGTTTTCCAAAAAACAAATTATAAATAAAATGATAAAAAAAATATAGTCTATTTGGAACACTTTTCAAAATGCAACACTATAATAAAAATGTCCACGAAAAAGGATTATATAAAAAAGCAAAAAAAAAAAAGAATGGAAATCAATCTTAATTCTCGAAAGAAATTTTGAAGCTGAATCTCAGTTTTCTAACTATTGTATCAGGGTGGCCACCCACCTGGAAAACCTGGAATTATCAGGGAANGAAATCTGATTCGAGTGGTCACCCTGTGTATTCTCAAGAAAAAGTTTAAAAAAAAAAAAGTTAAGTCTAATAGAAACCCTTTTAATTAATGCATCTTAATAAAAGCATTGATTTTTTAAAAAAGAAAAAACAGGATAAAAATCAAAACAAAATCATTCTTAATTTTTAAACGGAAAAATTAATGCTAAAAATCTCAATTTAACTTTTTCATGTTACCTTTTTTTTGTTGAAGAAGTTATGATAAAAGAATAACATTCATTAGAAATGCTCTATAAAAATGCTGTCACAATGAAAACGCTGATAAAAAAGTTAATAAATGCAAAAGAGAAACAAATAAAAATTGTTCTTATTTTTTAAAATATAACTTTAACGTTGAAAATCACAGCTTTTTTGTTACTGGTTATCTGTCTTACAGTACAGGAAAGAGTAACAAGAAAAGAATAAAATCTCAGAAACATTCCGTTCAAATGCTACGTAATGAAAACAAAAAAACAACAAAAAAGGAAAAAATGTTTCTCAATTCATAAAATGAAAAGTCTTGAAAAAACAAGGAAATCGACCTGCTTGAATATAATTTTAAAAACAATACAAAACAAGTACAAAACATGAGGTTCTGTTTAAACTGTTCCAGTTTCAATTTTTGAAATTTCCCTTTTCCATTTGTCTTCCAGAATGTAAATTTGCAAGCTCTAAAATTTTAAAACTCAATAAATCTGTGTAAAAATTATTTCTGATTATGTAAAATAAAAAAAAACAAACTACAGTCAAACTCCGCTATAGTGGACACGGCTTATAGTGAACTCCCGGATATAGTGAACGAAATGCTCGGTCCCGTACCTTGCTATACACGTATAATGTTATTTTTAGTGGATATAGTGAACCAAAAAAGTGAGGAAGTTGGATATAATGAACTTTTTTCTGTCTTCGACTTATTTCCCCCCATTTTCTTTGCAAATAATTTTGAAATTTCTACTTCAAATTAAATACATATACCTATTTTTAAAACCATCTATAGGAACTACTTTAATGTGCTCGAATGGCAGGTTAGACAGGTTCAAAAAGCGGAATAACAGAAATTCGGGAAAAATTATCTGAGAGTCGGGAAGTGTTTCCATATCTGATGTTGAGAATTGCTCATCAGCTAAAGATTAAAAAAAAATTTTTGTACGCAAGACGAAGAGTGATGAAAAATAGCACATTTTTTGCTACTACATAATATTTTTCAGTCATTTATATGAATATAATGTAATAAAAGGGAGGAGTTTGGGAACCATTAGTGAAATTGCCTGCGTAACGGATATAGTGAACTCCCGGTTATAGTGAGCTAAAATTTCGGTCCCTTGAAGGTTCACTATAGCGGGGTTTGACTGTATTTTATATAATTTTTTATTTAATCTTATCTAGAATAACTGTCAAAAAATACTTTTCCACATAATACTTTACCCAATATTTGGCCAAGCATTCGGTCAACCGAATATTCAGCAAACGAGCCGAATAGGTCAAATTCTGAATAGTGGCCAAGTATTCTTTTTAGTCCCTTTTCCAAAGTAGGATATACTCTTCTTACTGATCTAGAATTTAATTTTTATGGACTGTGAAAAGACTCACTCTTAATCACTTCCTTTTAAAAATTTTGGGTTGAAGGTTGACTTTCTTTGAGGAAGGCAGTGCTATTTTGGGTACTAAATGTATAAATTCTATATTTTACTCATCTTCATTAATATTCATAGTTTATCTCTCTCACTGACGTTTAGTTTTCAATAACTCTTAAGTGTGCTCTTTAAAGCTGCATAAATGTTTAGCTATCCCAAACACATCATGAAATTTTTTTCCCCTTCTTATATATTAATTATTTACAAGTGGTAAATAAGAAAAAAAATTGGATTTTTTTGGTGTGGGGGTGGAACAAAAAGGGTTTTATTTTGATTGTTAAAAGTATCGTTAAATATAATATTTCTGTAGACACTTCCAGGATGTATGAGAATTATTTAACAAACTATGGCATCCAACAGCATTTAAAGAAAGATAACCAAGTTATGCAGCCTCCTTATGCAACCACAATAAATATTTTTTTATTTACCTAAAAACTTTTCTTGTGTACTTTATTTATTTTGACAAAAAAAAAAAAACGTGTTGCTGAGGCATGTATTAGCTATTTAGTTTTTTCTGAAGGTATTGGTTAGGTTTTTTTTAGTCAATTATAGTCAAAACATTTATTAAATATAAGTAAGTAATGCTTTTGTATGTTTTATCAATTTCTTCAGACTCATTCTTAATGAATGGAAAATATTTGTGTATGAACTTATCTATAATTATTTAGTGAAAGATTTAAATAAGAGCAATTGCATTATTAAAATTCTACTTTTATGCCCCCCCCCAAAAAAAAAGAAAAAGGAAAAAAAAGGAGATAAATGCTTTTAAAATTTCTAGTTTTACCTTATATCACTTTTTGCCTCTTTTTTGTTAGAAACTAATGTAATTGATGTCTCTTTTAAGTTTTATTCAGTTTAAATTTCTTTTTATCTTTTGCAGATTTGTTATTGGACGTGAAAAAGATGGAGTTCAAAGTGAAATAGCACAGTTGATTTCTCAATCTCTGGTAGCTGACCGTGAAAGAGAAACTGAACGGCCCAGTAGTGACTTTGCTTTTGATAATAGAGTGAGTATAGTTATTAGTTTCACTGCACAATTTATTATTGAGAATTTATACTTTTATTGATTTTAGTGAGGAGTTATTTTTGTTTCTTCGATTTTTAATAATCTCAAGTCTTTAATTTAATGTTACTTCAATTTTTTAAAAAAATGTTTTCTGTGAGTGATATCTTTCTAAAAAATAGTGCTTTATTGTTTGTATTAAAAGTTTTGTGTCTATATTTATGTTTAGATAAATATAAAGACAAAATATCAACAAGATAAAATGTAGTATGCAAGGAAAGATATACATGTAGCACTTAATTTAATGCTCAACTTTCATTTCTCCCTTTATGTTAGTTTTATCATATATTTTACAGGAAATTCTTCATTACACTAAACCTTAATTAAAAGAAAAAAAGACGAAGGAAACATATCTTTTCCATTTGTAAAATTGATATATTTTTTAATCATGTTCGATTAATGTATTTTTTTTATTGTATAGAAATTTATATATTGATTTCGTACATATAATTTTTTAAACATTCTTATTTTAATTTTACACTCATTCCTTCATATCTCATTTCATATGAATTTTATCATGCATGTTCTCTGAATGACATGTTTCAATAATATTGTATAAATTTTGTTTTCAGTTTATCAATACTATTTCCTCTTATTTCATTTGATATCAGCTACACTGCATTTCTTTTCTTAAAGCAAAAGTATTTATTATATCCTTGTCTGCTATCTAGGTTTCCCATTTTTTAGTTAATGATTTTATTTTAAGTTCAAAGTACTTCTTATTTAATTCACAAGCTCGAATCAGATGAAAGAGGTAATGCTAAATAGCATTATTTTACTTAATTTTCAAGGTGATTGGGAATCCCACTAAAAATCATTTCAAAGATACTTTTTAGTATTCATTGAATGAAACAGTTTAATTCTCTTTGATATTTTTCAGAGATATATATGATTTTATTTTTTGTCTTCATTACGATGAAATTGGAAAAAGGGATATTCTATATGAATTTGTGCCTGCTTTGGTGACATAAGTTTCAAGAGGCACAAAAAAGGAAAAGAAAGAAAAAAGGGGAAGAAAAAAGAAATAAGCAGAAACAATTCTACTGCAGTTAATTAAAATTTTTTTTAACAGACAAAATATATTTAATTAAAACTTAAACAAAAAAAAATTAAGTTAATTGAAATATTTATAAAAAGAAAAACAAATTTTAGAGAGAAATTACAAAGAGAAGTTAAAAGATGGGAAAAAAAGCTAAACATCCTATTCTGATTGTATCATTCCGCGAACTGAAGAGTTCATGGGGTGACTCAAACAGTTTTGGTTAAAGTTACGCTCGTTACAAATTCATTTAATTTTTTTATACTGAATACTTATTTTAAGTTTATATTCATATTTTATCTAGCTATTTACAATTTCGTCGTATTTTACCATTATATAACTATTAGCTACTTATGGAACTTATGATGAACCCCTCATCACACTTATTTTTTAGACTATATAAGTTTAGTACTTGAAAGTAAGACTTTATAAGTTTAGTACTAAAACTTGGTAAATTTAGTAAGTTCAGTGCTGTATTTTGTAAATTTAGTGATTCATTTAGTACTCTCTTTATTGTGTTATTAAGAAAAACAAAATGGCCCATTAAATATATTGATTTTATTAAATTTTTTTATGTGCAAAATAAAATTTTTATGTTTAAAATTGATTTTGTTAAAAAATAGTATTGTATGCTTACTAGTGCTTATTAGCTACTTTGTTAAAAAATAATATTAGTTATACAACTGTTTGCTTCTTACAGAATTTATGATGAACCCCTCATCACACTTATTTTTTAACTTATTAAGTTTAATTCTTATAAGTTAGACTTTATAAGTTTAGTATATTAGCTTGGTAAGTTTAGTAAATTAAGTGCTTTAGAGCAGTGGTGCGCAAACTAGGGGTCGCGACCCCTGTGGGGGTCGCCAGAAGCTTTTTGGGGGTCGCCAAATTTTTATGAAATGCACTATCCCTGCATGCTGCATACCATACAGTGTACATATAAAGAGTGAAGCGCCTTCACTCACTGTTTAATTGCAATTTCATGCTGTCCACTCTTTCTTTGACAGTAATGCGTAATGTATGTAAAGTGTGAAGATGCAAGTTTTTCACTCCGTTAGATAGCGCCCTCTTCGCTGTAATTCGCCAGTTTTACTGAAAAGCGCCTATTTGACTAGACGTTAAACGCAGGGAAAGGGAAAAAATTCGCTTCCGTGATCAGCCAATCAGATGGCGAGGTACGCGGTGTAACTGATAGTCAGAGTGAAGACGTGAAGTGTTCGCATGAAGTTGTAGCATGTAGCAGTTGGCCTGCAATTGGTTTAGTTTATCCTCAAGTTTTATCATGTGACGTTGTGTATGTGGCGTCAGCCAGATTAACTGTGACTGTGTATTAACTGTTTAGATTTAGTTTCAGTTTGCATTTATGTTTAGTTTTAGTTTGTGTTTGTGTATCTCGTTAGGTTGTCATTAAATGTGTTTGCGAGATGCTAGATCTTGCTCATTTATTTAATAAGTATTGAAGTAATACTTAACCACACAATGTAAATTTGAATTTTTATATTTTTATCGGGCTTTGCTACTCTTTGTTATCAGGTAAGTACTATCATTAGAGAAAGATCTCTGATAATTTTATTGAATTTCTCGAAAAAAAATGATAAAATTTTATATATTATTTGTTTTAGTTTAAATAATTCGACCCCTATCTTAATTATGGATAAATGGGTAATACGTACACCAGGTACATCTTCAGCTAACAAACGAACAAATACTGATGAGGAGTCGCAAAATACTGAACTAAATGCCCGATCTAAAAAAAAAAAGAAAATACAATGAGGAATTTACTAAGTATGGTTTTACATTTTGTGTTGTTGATGATGAAGAACGCCCGATATGTGTCATTTGCAGCGTAAAGTTAGCAAATGAGAGAATGAAACCAGCTAAATTAAAAAGGCACCTGGAAACTAAACATAAAGAACTTCAAAATAAACATGCCGATTTTTTTCAATGACGAGCTGAAAATCTGAAAATTCAAAGTGCACATTTAAAGAAATTTACAACAATACCTCAGAAAGCATTACGAGCTTCTTTAGAAGTTTCTTATCTAATAGGAAAAACAATGAAACCCCATACAATTGGAGAATCCCTTATCCTTCCTGCAGCAACTAAGATGACATCAATTATGCATGGCGATAAATATGGAAATGAACTAAAAACAATACCATTATCAAGAGATACCGTGTCTCGGCGGATTTCCGAAATGTCACGAAATATCGAGTCAGAAGTCATAAAACGCATACAAAATTCATCTGTATTTGCTTTACAACTGGACGAGACTACCGATATTACTAAAATGTCACAACTAATTATTTACGTTAGGTTTATTTTTAATGAACATATAACAGAAACGTTTTTATGTTGCAAAAATTTGGAAGGAAAAACAACTGGAGAAAAAATATTCGAAGTAATAAATGAATATTTTGAAACAAAGTCCCTTACCTGGGCAAACTGTGTTGCGGTTTGTACTGATGGTGCTGCAGCATTAACAGGTTCGAATAAAGGGCTCAGAGGCTTAATTCAGAAGGTGGCGCCTCATATGGTATTTAATCACTGTATGATTCATCGGCAAGCTCTTGTTGCAAAAGATATGGATGAAGAGTTGCACAACGTATTACAAGACGCTGTTAGTTCAATTAACTACATTAAATGCAACAGCCACAACAGCCGTCTCTTTTCAATACTTTGTAATGAGATGGGCTCAACGTATGAGAGATTACTGTTACACACCGAAGTCAGATGACTTTCACGTGGGAAAATACTACGACGGATATTTTATTTGAGAAATGAAGTATACATGTTTTAAATCGAAAAGAAACATAGATTGGCAAGTTATTATATCAATGAAGTTTGGCTAGGGAAGCTGAGCTATTTAGTTGATATTTTCAAAAAACTTAACGACTTAAATTTGAGCTTGCAGGGTGAGAATTCAACTGTCATAACTGCAGCTAGTAAAATTCAAGCTTTTAAGAATAAGCTTAGTCTCTGGCAAACTGAACTGAATAAAAACAACACATACATCTCATTAAAGGGCAATTTACTGATTTTTGTGTTATACAAAAAGTATTTTCTTAAAATTATAAATAAAACTAATATGAGTCAAATATGATGATGTTTTTATTCGTTGAAACTAAAGAAATGCGCGAAATTTACATCGTATTTGTGAACATTTATCTCTAGGGGTCGCCAAAAATTTTCTCTTTACAAAAGGGGTCGCTTTCGAAAAAAGTTTGCGCACCACTGCTTTAGAGTGTAATTTTTGTAATTCATTTAGTACTCTCTTTATTGTGTTTTAGGAAAAATGAAATGTCCCCTTAAATGTGTTGATTTAATAAATTTTTTTTTATGTGCAAAATAAAATTTTTATGTTCCTTTCAAAATTGATTTTGTTAAAAAAATAGTTTCTCTCATTATAATTTAATATCAGTTATATTATTTTATCATACTGATTCAGTAATATTAACTTTTTAGGCCCATTTTGCTAGTGTGATTACAGAAAATGAACTGAAAAAGGCTAATGAAAAGGTAAGATTGAACTACATAAACTGCATTACAAAAAGGCATATCTATTAGATATATTTTTCATTTGAGTTACAAATCTACATTTTTGTTTCTGATTATCGAAGTTCTATTCAAGGTTAATAAAAATTTAACTAGACAAAAAAAAAATTAAAAATGCAGTCACAAATACAGTTACATTTTTAAGTTAAAATTATATATTACATCTAGTAATTATTTCTTTGCTAATTAACTACTGTATAATACAATTTTCAGATTTGTCAGTTTTATGCTTTTGCGAAATATTTTTCTTGCTATAGTAACAATGTTTTCACATGGTTAGGTTTTTAAGTGCTGGGTAACTCAAGCAAATTTGTTTGCTGCTTAAATCTTTGTTAAACAACACTCACATTGAAAGGTGATTATATGATATCTGACTTATAGGTTTGTAGTGATTTGGGGTTTTAAAGAAAATCTGAAAATTTTAAATTATAAAAATTTCAAGAGTGTTTTTGAGTCTTTTGGAGAATTATGATCTGAAAGTGAACTAACACATAAATAAATAAGAATTATATTGTATTCTCTGAAGGTTTTCATTGTTTTGGATTTGATTGCTGTTCAACACTTTTAAGTCATTTTTTCATTTGTTTTCTTGCAATGAATTTTCCTAAGATCTGAGAAACTTCTAGGGTATTAGTTGCCATTAAAGTTTTTGAAATTTAATATTCTTAAATACTTTTTTGTTAAAGCTACAAGCAATGGAACACATGGAGTGTGACTACATAAAATGGTTAGACATGGCTCAATGTCAAGTTGAAGAACTAAGTCTTAGCTTACAGAATGTTGAACAAGAGCTGTTGCAAAACAAAAGTGACTTAGATGCATTACAATGCAAATATTCAACACTTGAAAAGAAATACAGCAGAGCCAAGAAATATATAAAAGAGTTTCAAAAAAGGTAAAGTCTACAGAATTTTTTAAGATTATTTTTTTGTTGGAATTTTTTAATTTATATTTGTTAATTTTTTTATGATTAAACACATAGCATTCACTATTAGCATTCATAAAAATAAACATATACTTTTTATGCTAAGATCAGTAAAGGTTTTTCTTTTCTTTTTTAAAAATATTTGTGACCTTCTTGTTGAGTATCCATTTTAGCTGTGTTTTTTTTATAGATTTTATTAAATATGCAATGACTTGGCTTTTTTTAATTAAATTCTAATTTTGCTTATAGATTTTATTAATGTATTAATTATTTTATTATTTTATGAGAGGGAGTAGAGTGATTTATTTAGTTCTGATAATTTTTTCAGAAAGAATTGTTAAAAAAACATCATTTGTTTCCTCCCTATTTAGTGCTTAAGTCTTTGACTTGGAAAATTTATTTTTATACTGATTCATTTGAATAAAAATTGTTTTTCCTCTTTATTTTGAAACATTCTAGTTGTTAAGGTCTATTCCCCCCAGAAAATAAAAGTTTGTTTTGAAGGTATTAATAATTTGTATACTCGACCTGCTCAGTGCTTATTAATTATTTTTGCAGAGAAAAAGAGCTTATTCAGTGGCAAGAGTATCATGTTCAACAACTGCAGGAGAAAGATCAAGAATATAATGCTTTGGTAAAAGCTCTAAAGGACAGGGTATGAATTACATTGCTTACAATTATAATCAATAATATATACATTTTTATAATGACACTTAATTCAATTTAAAATGATTTACTTATTTATTATGTAGATAGTTTATTTTACTTTTAAAATATTTAAAGTGATGATTTAGTTGTGTTTTATTGTAATAAAGCTTACTTTAGTTATTTACTTCTGTCGCGCTAGAATTTTTATTTATTATAATTTTTCATGGAATAAGATCTTACTGCTTTGTTTCTGTTTTTAGATATTAAATGATCTTTTTTTTAATTATAAATTTGTAGTTAAATTTTAAAAGAAATTTAAAATATTTTTCAGGTAATATTGCTTGAACAGACTCTTGTGGAGACTCAAAAGCAAGCAGGTTTTCCAACTGGTCTTCCTTATAATACGCCTTTAAAACAGATCACTCCACCATGTAGAAATCTTGTCAGTCCACCTAAATTTTTAAGTAAATTTTTTAGTTTTCTCTTTTCACTTTATAATTAATCTTTCCTTCCTTGTTCTGCTGTATTGTATTTTTCTCCCCACTATAGTATTTTCATTGTAGTGCAAGTAATATGATCTTGTAGTATTGCGTAACCATAAAGCGATAATAGGAATTAAAACATCGAGAGATATTTTTAATGTATAGTATAAGTCTGTTCTATCAACAATTCAGAAAAGTAGATGAAATCCTTGTTACAACCAAATACATATATTTAATGTTGAAATAGCAATTAAAATGAAATAGACATATTAACCTCTTTTTTTGTTTGTTTTGAACAACTTTGTTGATTTAAAGTATGTATCTAGAGTAGACTGTTTTTGCATATAGATTGTAGGCTGTATGACATTGCTTTGCATTTTGGAAAGGGCAAAAACGCCTACAACAGGATTGTTTGATCAACAGAGTCTAAATTTTAATAACATAATTGTACTTTTTCAAAACTGCCTCAAGTTTTTGCAGAGAGAAAATAAAATGAAATACACAAACAGTTTTAATGTTAGGGATATTAGTAAATGTTGATTTTAATAGTAAGCTGGCAAGAAGAGAAAAAAAGGGGCACGATTGATATGTGATAAAAATAAGTCACTTTCTTTCGAAGTTCATGGTTGCCTTATGAAAATAAGGGGTGAAGATTGTAAGTAAGAAGCTTTTCACTTTTCTGTATCAATACTAGAAATAATTAAGTTTTCTTCCATATAAACCTTTTGGTATTATATTTCTCATTTAAACATAAAAATTGATTTCCCTAAAAAAATTTGTCGTAGGAGGGCTAGTAATTTTTAATTTGTTAAAAACTTACAAATTTTGTATTTTTAATATTATTATTTTGACGATGACTTGAAAATTTGTCACAATAGTAGTTTAATATGTTTTTCTTGTTACATTAAACTTTTGTTTAATTTTAATAGATTATATTTTACATCAAAAAAGGGAAAAAAATATGCAAGGCAACCCAATTATCCTGTGGAAAATTTAGTAAAATTTTTTTTTTTTTTTTTTAACAAANTGTAACAGTTAATGATTATTATTCTAAAGGACTTATTATATGTATTATTTTGAGGTTATTACCTCGTCACAGTAAGACATTTTTAGTTAGAAAAAACAAATTTTTTTTTCTTTGATTTTGAAATAATTTTATGATAACTATGGCATGACATGTTCTTCAAAAAATAAGATATTGTCCATCTTTTTTTTATTTTTGCAACCAATTTTATTCTACTATTTTTATTAATGGAAATTGTGAGAATTTTTTTTATATATGTCTAAAAAATGTTTTGTAATAATTTTTTGAAATTAATGTTCTTAACTAATGTTTTATAATGTTTTTTTTTTTCGAATGTTAAGTTCAGGTCTCTTATCATCCACTCTGTAACATAGTTGCATTTATATTCAAATGTGATTCTTTTGATATAGGAGGTTAAATTTTGAATTCTAAGAAATATTTTTTAAGGAAGGAAAAAAAGCCCATTAAATAACTTATTTCAGTATACCAGTTTAGAATAACCCTTATGCTTATTCTATAATATTTTTCTTTTTTTATACTACTCTTAACTTTTAGAAATGATATTTTATTTTTTGTCATTAATGATCTTTGTTTTTGCTTTCAAAAGTTTGACTATTAGGAATCATATTAAAAATAAGGCATAAATGAGAATTGTACAAAAATTATTCTGTGGTAATTGAAATTATGTTTAATCAGAATAGAAGTACAATAATATTCACTTTTGTGTAATTAGTGTGAAATAAAAATTGCAACTGCCTTTTAATACTAACAAGAAGAGATGCAGGCTGAGGTAGGCTAAGGAATACAGCCGTATTTAGCAAACTATTTAAACGTTATTGAAAAAAATATCCAGTTTAAAGAAACAATATTTTATCTGTATATTTTTAATAATTACTAAAATAAAATTTACAACTGAACTCAAAAGGATTGATTATTTTTTTAGAAGTTCAGTGCTTTGATCTGTCTGATAGTGAAACATCAGATAGTGAATTGCAGTCTCCATTTAGTCCGGATGATGAGTATTGTGATAAACGTGCCACATTAGAAAGACGACCAGACCGTGAAATTTTATTTGATACAGCGGTTCCTCATACTGAGCTACTTGATACAAGTGCAGCTAAAGCGAAGGCTGAATTGGCAAACAAAGGCAGTTTAGCTAACAGACAGCCCCCGTCTATTAAGAAGCAATCATTGTCTGATTCTGTAAGTCATGTCTGTAATCAGTATTTTAAATAATTTTTTTGTTTTTTAAATATATTTCATTATTCATAATTGTTCATACTTAATTTGTCAAATTTCTATATTTCTGAAGGATACTTGCTCATTTTTTTTGAACAGTGTGAAAAAAAAAAAAAAAAAAAAACTGGCCACCCTGAATAATTTTTGATCTAATGATCAGATCTGCGCGTTCTGTGACTTTTTTTAATTGTTCAAGGGGGTGATTTCAAATATGCTATTAATTAGTGAAGACGATATTTTAAGTTATGAAATCAGACACAAAAATTTACTTTCTCTAAATAAACATACCTTTCCCCCCTGCAGATTTAGATTTATGCTTCCCCCCCAATAAAAGGGGAAAAGGGGGTAGCCGCAATCTGGGAAATAAGGTCTTAATAGTTTGGTTAGGAGAGTAATTCAAAGTCTGGATCCCCTAATTTTATTTTTTGCTTATTTCGACAAATTTTAAGTAAATTGAAGGATTTTTGCACACAATTATAAAATTCATCTATCCAGAGATAATTCCTTGCAAAAAATAAATTTAGTAAATACTTAATATTTTTTAATATTTTATTTAAAAGTAGTCAAATTTTTTTTTAATTGTTAGGTATAAAATGTTTTACATCATTTTAAAGTATCTCATTTTACATGGAAAAGTACAAAATTTGAGCAAAATCCATCGAATATTATCTGAGATTTGGCTCAATTTTGTATTTTGCCAACTGAAATTAGATACTTTGTAAAGATGTGAAAAATTTAATTCATTACGGTTCAAAATTTTTTTGACTATTATTAAATAAAATAATGAAAGAAGAAATTATCTTTAAATAAACAAATTTTATAATTGTGTTCAAAAGTGTTTCAATTTGTTTAAAAAACTCTCGAGATATGGCGAAATACACAACTTTAAGGGGTCAAAAGTTTGGACTGCTGTCCTGACCAAACTATTAGGACTATATTTCCCAAATTGCTGCTAGCCCCTATATTTTTGGTGTTAGAAATCCAAATCTGTTTAAAAAAAAGTTATGTTTATTCAGAGAAAGTTTGTTTTTTGTGTTTGATTTCACAACATAAAATATCGTCTGTACTAATTAATTACCGTGTTTGAAGTCACCCCCACAAACCATTAAGATTGTGTTCCAGAACGTTGAAGTCATTTAGTTGAAGTCATTCAGGATGGTCAGTTTTTTTTGGTGCACTGTGCATTAAGTATATCTTGCTAAACTTCTGTAACTTGATCCATCTTAGTGTTCACTTTACTTTATATTTGCTTTAAAATATTCTTTAATATTTTTTAAAATGATTATTTTTACACTTGTTAATTTATTTTTTCCAGTCGCCTGATAGAAATTCTGTCTATGATATCTTTATCAATCCTTCAGAAAGTTTCCAGTAAGTAATAGTTTTGCTTCATATAATAAACTTTTTATTCACACAGAAAGCACACTTAAAGGCTGCACATACTGAAAAAATAAAAATTAATGAAAGGAATGAAAACTAGTACAACCTCGTTGTCGTGTACAACAATAAAGTTATTCCAATAGTAGTACTTCTTAGATTTTTTCTATATTATAAAACAAGTAAACTATAGCATATTTAAGCAAATAATAATTTCTGTACTCTTCTGAATTTAATAATATTATATTTTTATAATAATTATTCTAATTAATATTTAATAATTATTTCAAGCAATATGAAAAATTATTTCTAGCAACACATATATCAGAAAAGTACCAGTAAAATGCATTTTTTTTGTGTAAATATTATTAAAACAAATTAACTTTTAAAAATTTAATGTTTGAGTAATTATTCGGCATTTTTACAACTTTTTACCTTTATTTATTTCAATATTTTCAGATAAGGCATGTCTCATTTATTTTGAATTTTCTTAAAACATTTTTTTTAAAAGTTTAAATTACAATTTTTGCATTAAATCCACTATATATTTTTAATTCATTCTTAGAATATTAAAATCATGAGTTTTATTTCATGTGTTTGTCTTTCGATAACATAATTAACAAGCAAGTAAAATCTTATAATTGTCACACTTTTTCAACAAAATAATAATATCAAACACATAATTAGATTTTACTTGATTAAAAGCTTCACTTCAAACGTATACAAATTGGGGATAACATTCGACACTTTTTTGTGCTCAAAAACAAGTGTCCATTTTCAGGACTTTTCAGTCATTTATATGTTTTATTTTTGAAGTGAATGATGTTTTTAATCAAGCAATATCTTACCACTTCAGCTTCTTTTGATTATTTAACTAATATAATTGGATTGTGTAACAGAATCAATGTATGATAATATAACAACCTATAAACACATGATTTGGTTATATTAATTTATTAATTACCACATTGATTTCTTATTTTATTTAGGAGATTATTAAAAAATCTACTGTAACTTATATTTTACCATTAATTTTTAACCTACTTAAGATCATAGGATATCATAGTTTTGTATGGCCGACAGTTTATACTTAAGAATATTATTTTGCCAGTTTATTTTTGAGTATATATTAATTTATGTAATTAAAGTATACACTTTAATGTGACAAATTAGACAGTTTTTTTCCCCAATGTATCGAAGTCAACTTAATCATTAGTTGTAATGCTGCCAGTTGCTTTTGAGAAAAAAAAGAGCTTAGTAAAAAACATTTAGTGACATTTTATAGAGTTTGTAAAAAGCATTTTAATATTGTATAGAAATGTTTACAAACTGGTTACAAATCATCTTTTTTTTTTCTTTGAAAACTGTTAAAAGTAAATTCTAACCTATTCTTAGGATTTGAGTATTTTCGATATTTGAATTTTTTTTCCACATAATTTATTTAACCACTAAACTAACTCTTCACTTAATTAAAGAAGAAATTGATTTTTTAAGGATTATTTTATTCATTACATAAATTACTATGGATTTATGAAATTTTGCCCATATTATTTGTTGATTAAGTTAAAATCATTCTCAGAGAAATATTTTTTAGGTCTAATAACAAGGAAAAAGATTGCAACACTACTCTGGATGATTTTTGTGCCATGATCCGTCATAACTCTTCCGGTGATGATCTGATTGATGATTCTATGTGCCAATCACCTCCAATGACATTGTTAGAAGAAATGAAAGCTGCTGTTGCAGCCCGCCAAGCTCGAAGTAATTAAACTGTTTTAGTATTATTTTATGATTAGTATTATTTTATTATGAGGAATTTCGCCACAGTTATGTTCTTTAATTTTATTTAACTAATCAATTGAAAAGTATTTCTAGTCGTATTTTGTTCATGTAAAAATCAGATGAAGTTTATTCCTTATTATCTTAAATAGTGAAATGAAAATTGCAAAAGTTTTAGAATTCTTTATGTTACAACTTTCAAAATTGTAATTTTCGATGTATAATTTTTTCTGAGAAAATTCACTATAACTGTATTATTTTTTTAAACAATATAATCAGTAGCCAAATTACTGTCTAAATATGTTTTTAAGTTGTAGTTCATTTTTATGAAATAGATATTTTTGCACTTGCATAGTATTTTCAAGATTCTGAAATTCAAATTTTTTTAATTAAAATTTATACAAACTGCAATTTAAAATATAACATACATAATTTATAAAAAAAGTATTTTTAAAAAACTAGTTTTTTTTATTCCTTTCAAATTTTACACCATTTTTATTTAATTTTAAAATTTTAATAATAATTCCATTCAACTTATAGGTAAAGAAGTTTCTCAAATAATAATGATCAATCAAATTTATTAGTGTTTTGCATTCACAGTCTTTCTGGCAATTTAGGATTTTATAAATTTTTGAAACATTTTTGTCATTGTTTTAGGGCAATTTAGCTCAGCATCTTAGAATCATGAGAATATCAAAAAACTGCCTACTCGAAAATGATATAGGAACAAATCATTTTTCCAAACGAGTGAATTTGTCTTAAAAACATTTCAATAGTTTCTTATCAGCATTATTCTTATTCTTATTACTTCAAAAAATATTAAACTTGTGGGGTAAAATTATGGGAATTTTTTCCCGGGTCACCACCAAAAAGAAATAAGTCAAGGAATTTTATCATTGTGAAAAATTAAGATAAATGCCAATATATTCAACTGAAATGCCCAAAATTTCCTAGGAAATGAACAACTATATGTTTGAGGTACCTTAAAGTTCAATATTTTTTTCCAAAAAAATTGGATTTGCAAAAAACATTTTTTATTTTCTATCTTAAATGGCACATATTAGTGTTTAGTAAAATATTTTATGTTTAAGAATAAGGCCTAACTGAAAAATTATGTTATAAATCTTATAATACAAAAATCAGAAAATTCTATAAAATCTGCCTAGATTTTTTTTGTTTTTTTTGTTGACAAATTTTATTGAGTTAAACCCATCCAATCCTGATAAAAACATATTTAAAATGCATTATTTGCTAAAATGTTAAATTTTTTACTAGCTAATATTAATATTTCTTTTGCATGTTTTAGTAAATCAAAGTGCTTCTTCAGATGACATATGCATGTTTGATCAACTTGATTTTAGCCACGCCCAAGTAATGACATCACAGTCTTGCGAAGTAATATCTCAATCTTCATTTGAAAGTTATACAAAAGTAGAAACAACCTTTAGTCGTGAAGTTTCTCATTCACAGTCATCATTGTATTCTACATCTAGTCAACAAAATCCATCTGTCAAATCTCAAGGCAACTCATCAGATGTCTCAGTTTCAGATCACTCTGTTACTGCAAACAATGCTGGTAATAACAATGTATTCTTTTACGAACAGTGGAACCTCTCAAGTGCGACCTCTCTCCATCCCACAGTAAACTTAGTACAGTAGGGAACCGATTATCCGGAACGATCGGGACCATCGCTATTCCGGATAACTGATTTTTCCAGTTTTCTGAATCGCTAGAAAAAGCCGTTTTTTTATTGCTAAACCCAACTAAAAAAAAAAACAAATTTTTTTTTGTGGAAATAATCTTAAAAAGAAGGAAAAACGATGAAGTAATACACTAATGATTATTTCCAAAATGATGGTAAGGTAAAAATCTTTCAAAAAAGAAAGAAAAATCCTAAAATCTTATGAGGAAAAAGACATTTTTTTAAAAAAAATGGCTGAAAAATTTATCGAATTTCGTTCCGGTTTTTTAGTTTACCGGTTTTCTGATTTCCGGATTACGGGTTCTGTACTGTAATATATTTGCAGAAAATTAATTGCTTTTAATTATTAAAATTTGTTCAGAAATAAAAAACTAATACTTTTTTTTTAAAAATCAATTTTTATATCAAAAATAGATTTATCAAAAATAAATAAATGAAAAAAAAATAAATAAATATACATTGAAGAAAAATGTTTGTTTAAATTTTTTTTTTATATTATTATATTAAAGCTCATTTTAAAATAAATTTTAATAACAAAAAATGCTCGCAAATGGAAAATATAAAAAAATTAAATACATATTGCTTAATATAAATTCACATTAAATATTTTAATTGCAGAAAATTCATAAGGTTTAAGCTAAAGCCTAAAAAAAAAAAAACTTTATAGTTCAAAATAGGATTCAATAATTATTTGGTAATAAACTTTAGTTATTATTTCTTTTTATTGAATGATTAGATTTTTTATACAGTAAACATTTTCTTTTTTTTTCTTAATAAAATCATTTAAGCAACAAAAATTTGAAATCAAAATTACAAGCAGTGAGCGGTTAAAATTCACGTTTTCTTCCACTTTGCAATAATATTGTATTATAATATTGTATCCCTCAACTTAGTAATAATATTGCATTATAACTAGGGATGTAACAAATATTCTGCTCTTTTGTCAAAAATTTAGTTGCAAGAATGATTGGCCAAATATTCGGCAGAGTATTTTTTGGAAAAGTATTTTTCTATTAAGATTTTTTTTTTGGAATTTGTGTAGACATAATAAAAAATCTGAAATCGTATTTTTAACTATATTAGGTATAGTAGTTTTTTCACATTTTTGTGATGTTTTAAAATTAATGTGCTTGCAAATTTATCTTCTGGAAGATAAATAAAAAAATGAAATTTGAGGGATTGAAAGTAGATTACTTTATGTTAAACCACTTACGTACTTCTCCCTCATTTTCTAACTATAGTCAATTTCGTCATTTTTAGACACTTTTAGTTCAAATAATTGAGATGTTTTTTTTTTCTTTTTTTGGTTTCATTTTGCATGTTTTATTATAGTGTGGTATTTTAGCGGAACGTTACAGTTAGACTATTTGTTTATTGTCAGTTTTTTCCTGTGCTGTAATGTATATAAAACGGTAACATAGAAAACTGTGATTTTTAATGTTTGTTTTAAGAACTAAGAATAATTTTTTTCCTGTTTTTTTCTTTTGTTCTTTCTAATAGATTTTCATTTATCAGCATTTTGATTATGACACAGCATTTTTTAAAGATCGTTTCCAATAAACTTTATTTTGTAAAAAATTTTTTTTTCTAAAAGTGTGGCAATGTGAAAAAGTTAAGTTTTTCAGCATTAGATTTTCATTAAAAAAATTTAGAATGTTTTTTGTTATTGTTATGTTGTTTTATTATTGTGCAGCAATTTTTAAAGCGCCTTAGTTAGATTTTTCTTCGTTCATTTTTTCTCAAAAATCGGAAAACTAAGATTTTCTACTTTAAAATTCCCTTTTGAGAATTAAGATCGATTTTTATTTTCTCTATTTCGAATTTGTATATTATCTTTAGTTTTTAGTGGTGTTTTTATGATAGCACTGCATTCTTAATAGTGTTTCTGATAGGCTTTATTTTTAACTTTGTTTCATGAATAGGTTTTTCCAGAAATATTATTTTTAGTGTTGAAATTGTGGTTTAAATGTTGCTATGCTGCTTTTATTTAAATGCACGATTAGAAATTCATATGTCGTAATAACATAGTAGTAAAAATAATAGAATCAATATCATGTGGAAAAGCATAGAAATAATGGCAAAGTTTGCCATTATTTCTATGAATTCTATTTAGAAAAAAAAAATTAAAAATGACTTAAATTTACAAGAAAATAAGCACAAATAAAGTGTGTCAAAAGGGCTATTATAAAGCGTGTCAAAAGGGCTATTAAAAATTTGAATGCTGTATTAAAAATTTTTGAATTTTTAAAACTACGTGGGAATGCATAGCACAATTGCCCCTAAAAATTGTTGTAAAACAGAAAGAAATAATTGCAATAAAATATGAATAATTACTTAAATTTACAATGAAGTCGGCATTAAAAATATGTGTCAAAAATGATTATTTAAGTAGGAGATTTGAAACTCGCATATGGTAATAATATTGTAATAAAAAAACGTGATATTTGAACTTGAAATACGTGATATCTCAACTCGAAAAGCGAAAATAACTGCTTAAAAAAATCATTTAGGTTTTCATTAACATCGCCACAAAACGTGCAAAAAAGTGATTATTTAATGTTGGGATTCAACTTCAAGATTCATATCACATTAAAAATATCAGGATTTTCAAAACGTTATGAAAATACGACGTTTTTATGAAAATACGTCGTTTTTACTGCTGAAAAATAACTACGGATTCTCGAGGAAATTAGCACAAATATAATGCATCAAAAACTGATTACTTAAATGTGCAATTTGAAACTCAGGTGTCGTAATAATATCTACGTAAAAATACAGGATTTTCAATTCATGTGGAAAAGCATTGAAATTACTGTTCAAGAAAATATTTGGATTTCCGATAAAATCGGCTTGAAGAAAGTGCGTTTAAATGAAATTATTTAAATTTGTGATTCAACTTCGAAATTCTTATTATTTTCGGATTCATAATATCAACATTTTTTAAAAAAACTCCACACATGGAGATCGGTATTTGTAAGATTGAAAGGTCTCTTCGATTTATGATGAAATTGGTAAAAATAAAGCTAGTCTCAAAAACTGATCACCGAGATTTTAACTTCGCATATCATTGTCGTATTAAAACTTTGGGTTTCTTTAAACCTTGCGGAATTCCATACAATAACTGCTGAAATGCGATTTTAGGAATAACATAGATTTACTATAAAATCTGTGAAAATTAAGGGTGTCAGGAAGTGATGACTCAAAAGTGCGATTTAAAATTTTACACATTCTCTTTTTTTAATTATTTTTGAATAAATTTAAAAAAATTTCATTGTGTTTAGGAGTTCCCACGGGCCGCAAGCTGTGCACCCCTAGTTTACTGCATGTTATATCGCACAAAAATATTTAATTTTATTATCTGTCATTATTTGTACATTAAATATCCATTTGCAAGATGTCTAATCTCGCTTTGTTCTGAAACTTTGCACTTTTGCCATGTGCAGTCATGCTTTCATGATCTGCTTACCTTCCTTTCCTTTTATTTTTTTCTACTTTGGCTGACTGCTTTTATTTACCACTTGGTGCTTTAATTTTAGTAATAGACTACAAAAATTTCATATTCCTTTACAACTATTTTCAAAAATTCAAACTTGTTTGTGACTTGTCTATTAAGCAGTGACTATTAGGAAAACTAAGCTTAATCTAACAAATAATTAGCACAATTTGAAAATATTAAGTGTAATTAAATTTTTACAAGAACTTTTTGTTTAAATTTAATTTGAATTTTATGCAATCATACATCAGTTTTGCTACTCAAAAGGTGGGAAAACAGATATTTATGCTATAAGCCCAATAACGAAATTAAAAAGAAAGGTTTAACTTGCATATGATAATATTAAAGTAAAATCCTTTTATTTTAAAGAAAAAAACTACAGAATTGTTATTTATTGTGTTCTGATTTTATACTTAAGTTTATTCAAATGAAAGTACCATATCATCACAGGTACTTTGCAGGCAAATTGAACAATATCCGGAAGAGAGGAGTTCAACAATATACGTTAAAGAGTCTTTTTTTTCTTCTTTTCAGTATCAATTATAAAAAAAAGAAACTTTCTTATTTTTAAATGTCAATAGAAAAATATTTTCTTCTTATCGTTAATTTTTACTTGTATTTAGTCATTTCTGCTGATAATTTTTTTAAAATCTGCACTGGTAAATAATCTGCAGATGATGTGATAGTTTGCTGCCCCCACTGCCCTGCTGGGAGGTGTATACACATAGGAATAGAATACAAATACAATCTTAAAGATAAAAATAAAAATATTTAATCTTTAATCTGTACTTTTCATTAATTTTTTTTGTTAAATGATTAAATGATATTTATTTATTGATTTTCAGAAAGTTGCGTATCTCTTTTGTCAAATGATAGTAATATTTCAGAGCCTTCCTATCATAACTCTCAAACTGAAAGTGCAACTTCACTTTGTTTGGTAAGTATTAATTGCTGTTGTTTATTTATTCCAACATGTTGATTCCTAACTTTATATTTACATAAGCTTATTAATAAACTAATTTATTGTGTTGATATGATTGCTTTTCGAAGCAAATAATTTTTTAAAAATTGCACCGGTTTATCCTATCAGTATGTTACTTTGCTTCATATTTTTACTAAATTTTGCCATATGTGTTCGTAGACAAGCATTTTCTTTAAAATAGCTTTACATTCATTACAAGATAAAAAAAACATGACTTCGATGCTTAATATAGTTAACTTTAGTTGTGTTATGTTGGGGATAACTGATTTATTATGCATTGAAAAGAATTAACGCTGATTAAAACTATTTTTCCAAGCTTCTTCAATGATATAGAACTGTTGCTCCAATTGTATTAAATGATAATTTTAGCATTGAACTATCAAATATTAAACACTTTTTGAAGTTTAATTATTGTTTTTATGTTGTTAATTACTATTGTAGCTTTTCTTCTTTCTGTGCAATTACTTTTCATTATTCTTTTCATAATTTTTGCTTCATAATGAAATAATCTTTTTTAAATTTTGTAGTTTATTGTCTTCAGAGCAACTTTATCTTGTGTAATTGATACTTTATAAATAAAATAAAGGAAAAATATATAATATTCATATGGAGTGCAGATTCAATAACAAAACCAAATATTTTTATTAACATTAATTATATAAAAATTTCAATTTTCAAGAAATTTTTTTGGTAGCTCTGTTGTCATGGTTTGGCATTTTAGCATCCTAAGTTCTTAAAAATTGAGCATTTAAAGTACTGAAGGTACGAAATTTTATTGAATCTTTAATCTTTTAAAATTGAATTTTTTTTCTTATGTTTACCTACAACAAATTGCTCTACACTTAAACCAGCAAGCATACTATATTCTAATTTTAAAAAAAATGATGAATGAACTGAAAAATACCATCTAAGTAAAATTACAAACCTATTAAAACTTTTAGTTTTTTTGGGAATTTTAATGATAATTAAAATTATTTTTTTTATAATATAATCAGGGCTTCCTTGGGTCTGGGAGAATCTGGAATTATCCAGGAATTTTATTTTAACTCTGAAAAGCAGGTAATTGTCAGGAAAAGTTGCAATTTTTTACAAGAAACCCGAAAAATTCTTATATCATTCCCGGAAAATAACTAGTCTTTGAATTAATAGTAACAGTAACATAAATAATTCTAACATCTATTATAATTATTTATTGTAAAAATTTCACATTTCAGTCTAATTGATACATTTTCATTCTCATTCAGTGATATTTTATTGCTTACAAAATTTAATTTTTGGCATTACAAAAAAAGAAACCAAGTTTTCTGATGAAAAATTGCATGGTTTAAATAAAGTATGGTCTGGATTTTGTTGAAATTTANTTCATATAAAGTATGGTCTGAATTTTGTTGAAATTTACCTGATATACCTGAAAAAGTTAGTGAATCATTATTCTCAAGAGTTGCATGTTTGTCAAAGAGGGGTCAACTGTCAAAGGGTAACTTTGGCTGAATTCTCTGCTGCTATGGTGGGGGATTAGAATATTTACACCATTCATTTATTTTAGCAAACAAGATGTGTGATATTTAATATTGTTCTTTGGTTTCTTTTCAGTTAAATTTTTCTTGAATTTGCAATTAGTGGATATTTGAAATTTATTTCTTCATTTCAGGATGAGAAAACTCCAACTGCCCTTTTATCTGAACCAGTTAATGAGTGGAGTGCTGAGCAAGTAGCTCTTTGGCTGCAAGCACTTGGTTTTGATCATCATGTTCCCCAATTTTTAGCCTCTGACATAACAGGCCAAATTTTGCTGCAGATTGATAGTTCACGATTAAAAGTAAGTTTTAAATATCTTAGTGATGCATTATTTTGTTCTAGAAATAACCTTTAGAGAAGATTTAATAATTATATTGTCGGACACACACTCTAAATATTCTGAATGGGCATATATTTTTTTATTCTCTTATGCCTGGCTAGGAGTAAATATTTAGTCAGAATTGCATCAGAAAACACCAATTTAATGCCTTTTTCAGAGTTGGTTTATTTTTAAAAATATATGAAATTAGGTTATCTTATTTTTTATTTATTATTTTAATTATTCATTTTTTTATTAAGCAAAATAAGCCCTAATTGCTGCAAATAAAAAGTAATTAATGTAAAAGTTGAAATATGAAAGCAAAAAGGAGAGTGATATTGTTATAATAATTCAAACTAAATATCTGCATGAAATCTTTTATGAAATTCAACAATGTCAAAACAGATGATTCTTTTTACTTGTAAAATTTGATTAAAATCCGTTCCTACTTAATTTCGTATTTCCTTTTACTGTTTTGTCTTTCTGGTAAGTAGGAAGTAGTAAGTAATTGCATTAAGTTCCTTTAAATGAACATTTATGTTTTTATTAAAAAGCATTCCAGACTCACCTTTTCAGCCTTCCTATTGATGAGTTTTTAAAATTGTTAAATAAGAAAATATAGAGGGCATTATGTCATCATTCTTATGATATACTTGTTTTAATAATAAGCTATATTTATCTGAATTGTTAAATTTGAGCTGATTTAAATTTTTTAAGATTTAATTAAAATTGAAACATTCTTTTAAAAGTTCTGTTTATTGTAAAAAAAATTGTATAATTATCCTTAAAACTACATAAAATTATGGCGAAGTAGTTTTTATGTAAGTTTATGTGAGAAAAAGTAGTATAATGGCAAAAAATATAACGTGTTTTAAAACTAATGTACTGTACAATAAAAACATTTGAAATTACCCTAGAACAAGTATTAAAGACATATACAAGCTATCTTAGGTTCATGCTTGTGGTTCTAATTCTAGAAAACTATTACTTATGAACACACTGGGCAGATATCAATTATAATTTGAAAACAAAATACTGCTTTTAAAAAAATATACAAAAATCAATAAATGTAGAGTGTACAGAACATTATAAAAAATAAATACCATGTTCAATCCTGTGAAATTATGTACAATAGAAATGTTTGCTTTTTAATATAATTAGAGTCATACAAAATTCATGCAAACAATAAATATTATAGCATTTCAAATTATGAAGAGCATGTTCAATCGAAAGTTGTTGTGAAAATTATTACTTTTAATATTTTTTTTTGGCAGCATTGGAAGTAGAATTCTGTTTTCCAGTTTGTGTGTTTCCCACCTAAAAAAAGCTAGGTTTCGCTATTTCTCTGGTTGTTTGGCTGTTCTTTGAGTAGGAAAAAGGACATAAAAGGAAATTAATTTTTTTTGGGGGGGGGGGGAATAACCGAAAGGTAGTACTATTGTCTTTAAAAATATTTTTAGCACATAGTCTTATTTAAAATTTAATCCTCTGAGCGTTAGTCACGACTTTTTCAAAACTTTCAGTTGCAGTCTTCCCTGCATCAAAAAACAAGTCTGCATTTGAATAGGAAAATAATGCATATCAGGAAAATTTCTTCATAATTTCCCACAAGGGCTCAGTGATTGGAGGGTTAAGATGTGTCGTAGCATTCATTAGAAACTAAATATTTTTGATTTTATTTAAAATGTTACTAAATTATATATTTTTGGAGAATTCTCATATCAATGATTGGTATTTAGTTTTAAGCATTTTTTAAATTTTTTATTCTAGGTTCTGGGTGTGTTAAGCAGTGCTGAAAGAAGTATTATAAAAAAGAAAGCAAAAGAAATGAGATTGCAACTAGAGAAATTGCAAAAAAGCTTAGGAAAGGAACAAAAAGTAAAAGATAAATTATGGAGACGAAAATCATCTGGGAAAAAATAAATATTAAGTTTCTTAATTTGTTATGGGAAATTTATTGTACATAAAATTTGTGGATATATACTTAATAGATTCACATAAAAGTTTGTGAATTGAAAGTTTTGTGTGTAATTGTTATGCATGATAATTTTAATGCTGAGCAAATATTTTTATAAGTACAAGGTGTAATACCTTATAAGAACATTCCAGATTTTGCATTTGTGATATAACACTATTTTTTGAATGATTTTTTTTCATTATCTTTCTTTGGCTTGTGAATTGACATATCTCAATGACTATTTTTGAAGCTTAGTGTTTTATGTAATCATTAAATAATGAATCAAACACAATATTTTATGATGGAAAAAGTTCCTGTATTGTATTAATAGATTGACGCTTTTTTGTAGTTTGGCAGCTTAATTTTTTTTAATTTGATTTTAAATGTCAGAATTGGGAGTTTGTTTTTTGTGTTAAATTTTTTTTAAAGTTTTTCTTTTAAATGTTTATGAGTGAGCACCAAATAAAATTCTTGCGCTTGTTCATGGTAATATGAAGTTATAAATTATAACTCTCAATAATTTTTACAACAATATATACGTATATTGTGTCTTTTAGTCTTGTTCTTAAACTTAAGCTAAATTAAGTATTAGTATTTAGTTGAAATTTAGCTTTTGCTGCAATTTTTAAAAATAAAAAATTGCATGTGTCTTGTTTAAATGATTCATCCATGACTTAATGATTAATTATAAATATAAAAGGAATTAATTGTATAAGTGAATCTATAAAAAATGTTTAAAACCAAGCCTTTAAATTACTTATACTAATATTAAAATTATATACAAAATTAAATTTTCAAATTTATATCTAAAAAAGCTAAACAAATTTTCAATTCCTAATTTTTAAAAAAATAGTGTGTGCAAATTATGTTGTTTACTCGAAATTTACTCTTAAAGTACAATATAATTAATTCACATTGAATTTGTTCATAATATGTTTTTATAAGTATAATGTCTGATAAATTTTAAGACGATATGTATATGTGTTTTATAATATTTTTTAAAATCTTAAGCAATAAGTTTTTATATTTAGTTAAATTTTGTAAGATAAGGAGAAGTTTAGTAGCCCTTTAAATTCTATTAACTTAAAAAAAAAGAAAAAAAGGAAAATGCCAATTGTGCTACTTTTAGAAGTTATATACCCTTAAGCATGCATCAAGTTTAAGTTACGTTTTAATGCATTAATTATAAATATAATTTAAAACAAACCTGTAACAAATATCTAATTAAGTTAATGTTTTGGAAAATCAAAATAAATTTATCAAGTTTATAATTTCAGTTTTAATTCATTAGTTATAAACACAAATATATATTCAGTAATAAATGATGATTAAAAATCTGAACTTTTAAATCACTGTTTTGAAAAGTTGAAAGGACAAATTATATCTATTTTGTGCTTAATTATGAGCTAAATTGTATTGCATCAATTATGTTGTAAATTTTTTAAGTAAAATTTTTTTTAATTTATAAATTTTTTTTCATGTAATTTTACTCGTTCCTTATTGAATGGAAATTATCTCAATACATTTATTACATCTCGTTTCTGTAAATATCTCTCTATTTAAAAGCCATTAGAGTATTCCTATTTGTTACTCTGACAATGTATAAACTGTACATACACCTTTACTCTTTTAAAACTGCTTATTATTCTAAAATTTGTTAAAAAATGACAGCTAGCTATATAATTACTTTAAAAAGAGCTGTATGATTCTTTCATTTGAAAATATAGAATCGCAGTCAGAGAAGTATATTTTAATGAAAAATTTATTTAAATATTATAATTTATCTAAACTCCTGATTGCATATACTATTATTAAAATGCAGCTTCTATTAGAAGCTTACATCTATTAATGTCAGCTTTTTAATGTTATGAATTATCATCTGTTCCATTTTCAGCTATAAATCATTTGCATGAAAAGCCATTAATATTTTTAATAACTGAAAGCACTATTATTCAATAATTTATGATTTTTATTATTTAAAAAATTTGTTTAATCAATTTTAATTAAATGTTTTACTAATGTTGTCCCTTATTTTCTGTTTAAGTATTCTTTATTAAAAATTTCTTAAAATTTATTTCTATACTTAGGTTTAATTTTTATTAATGTCACTCTAAAGCTACATTAATGGTAAAATTTATTCAACAGAGACTTAAAAATAAATATTTAAATCATTATAAGTGCTAATAATTGTAAATAAATAATGATCCAAATCATATTTTTTTGAATCATTGTTTAGGATTTTTTTGGACTTCATGTTATTAATTGTCCAGTTTATAACTTATTTGTATTCATTTTAGTTCCATTATGTAGTTAATTATTTAGTATATTTTTAATTAATGTTCTTAATTGATAGTGATTGTGGATTTGTATCACATTATTTAAAATTCAAAGTTTTATTTAAATTTTTAACATTTTCTCCCTTTTTTCAAGAGCATGAGAAAAAATAAAAAGTGCTGCTCTTCAGTTTTAGTTCCAAAAAATTTGTACTTTGTTTTTCTAGTTCTGTTGAATTTTTATTTTAGGCCTTGTAAGTCTAATTCCTCACTATAATATTGCAATAAGAATGATAATGCATCTATATTTGAAATTTCAATGTGACTTGTGAAATAATTTTTTTATCAATACGAAGATATTAATATATTAAATTTTGTTGTTATTATAATTAATTATGTACACAATTTTTTTGTGTGCATATTTTAAGATATTGTTTATTTGCAAGCAAAGAAAAACAAATGATTGCAAGCAAAGAAAAGAAAAATGTTTTTTTAAAATTTATGTATTTAGATTGATAGCAGCTTTTGTATTTAAACACTTGAAATTAATATTTTTATAACTTTTTATATTCCTGGTGATAAATATGAGGCTTTTAGTTTCTAAAGCAACTGTTTTTGGTTGTATTAGAGTAACCTAAGACAGTTAAAGAATTCCACTAAAACTGGTAAAAGCCTGGAAAAAAGTGGATCAAGTTGGTTTAAAACCAAATGCCTTGTATGTAATACTTCCTCTCTATTTTTTTTTCAGTTTTCATTGTTTCATTTTTTTATTATAAAAGTTAATCATTATTTTTTTTTAATAAAATTTTTACCTTTGAGTGTTTGTAAAGAAGTTTTTTTTCCTTCACTCAACTTTTTGTTGAATAAAACTTGTTTGTAATGCTAGGGAGTAGCTTGATTAAAATACTGGCATATTCCAGATTTAACACTCAGAGTTTGAAAAATCCCACCTAAATTTTTTTTTTTTTACACAATCTAAATATTGACATTTTCATATATTTTATAATGATTATTTGAACTGTTATTCAATTTTTAATTTAATAATTTAAAATTTATGTTTGCTAGAGTTTCATCATATTCATTTAATTAATTTTTTAAAAATCTTATTTTGATTGAAATATTATAATGGGGAAATATTACTTTTTCTGTATCATTGGGCTGGACCCTTTGTTTTAAGTGTATTTATTTTTCTCACATAAAAATGACTCTGAAATAAGTGTATTTATTAAAAATTGTATTTTTAAAAAATTGTACAAAATTGTATAATTGTTTATTTTTTCATGGCATTCAGTATTAAATAAACTTGGTTTTTTAAATTGTTTATTTTAAATTCTTATAAACCATACATCAGCATAATTAGCAATTCTTATTATAATTTTTATTTATTTATTTATTTTTTAATGAAATAGCATGCTGATGTTTTAGCTTGGAAATGTTATGGGGATCTAGGAATGAACATTAAGTTTTAATTTAAAAATATTCAGATTGGTTCTTTGTAAGAATTGAACCAATTTAACAATTCAATAAGTGGTAAAATTTTTAAACTGATTACAGAAGTGTCATTTACCAATTTTTATTTACAAAATTGTTTTATTTAGTCTTTTTTTTGTAGAGTTTATTAAAAAGGATTTTCTGATTAACAAATAAATCATCACTACAAAATTTAGATTGGGATCTTCCGAACAGTGCACTAATTATTAATTAATTTTTAAAATATTGTTTCTCTGCATTCAAAATTAAAGCAACAAAACAACTTTTCTTCAATTAAAGTTCTGATTCAGAAGTATTGAACCCAAATAAATTTTATTCAGACTATTTAATACTCAGATTAGCTCTCAGTAAGAATAGAATATTATTAAAATTTCAATAAATAGGAAAATTTTGAAACAGATTACAGAAGTATGCTTCAATAATTTTTATTTGTGATATTGATATACTTAATGTTTTCCATGAATTAATGTTTTGTAAAAGCAATAATATAAGTATATAAAATTATTCTGTGATCTTTTTTTTGTATTACATGAACAAATTGTCAATAAGTAGTTCAGCGTATTGCATAAATTAGGAACTGTTGCAATTTTTTCTTCTTTTTTTAAGGGAAAAAAAAACTTTTTCACATACTTTAGGATTGGAGTGGAGATTATGTACTTTTCAGAGATTACATGATTATTAGTATTCTTAATTTTTGCCACCTTTTCTTTTCTCTAAAATCGTACATATCCTGCTCTTTACAAAAATTTATAATCTTTATTTAACAGAAAAATACTGCATTAAAGTAAATTTGATAAACTAGTTTTGTTTATAATATTTTAATTTTAAAAGGTGAACATGTTTCATTAATAAGTACATATTTTATTAATAATTTAAAAAAAATTCATTATTAATTAATTATTTTTATTATTTATTATTTTTTCATTGATNCGTCGGGCTACCGAAGCGGGGGTGCCATCCCCTCCGCAGAGGATCAAAATTGTGATGGCATGTCTTCGGATCATCCTCCGGGATGTTTCCCAGACCGTCGCCAATAGCCCATTGTGCAGCTCTAGCGCGACGTAAATTAACAAACAACAACAACAGTTTTTTGGTTTTCCGGTTTTCTGATTTCCGGATAACGGGTTCTGTACTGTATATAAAATTATTCTGCGATCTTTTTTTTTGTATTACATGAACAAATTGTCAGTAAGTAGTTCAGCGTATTATCCGAGATGGGCATTGTATAAATTAGGAAGTGTTGCAATTTTTTCCGTGCTTTTTTTTCTTCTTTTTTTAAGAGAAAAAAAAACTTTTTCACATGCTTTAGGATTGGCTTCAGAAATTACATGATTATTAGTATTCTTAATTTTTGCCACCTTTTCTACTCCCTGAAAGCGTACATATCCTGCTCTTTACAAAAATTTATAATCTTTACTTAAGAGAGAAATATTGCATTAAAGTAAACTTGATAAACTAGTTTTGTTTATAGTATTTTAATTTTAAAAGGTGAACGTGTTTCATTAAAAAGTACACATTTTATTAATAATTTAAAAAAAAAAATTCATTATTAATAATTTTTTTTTATCATTTATTATTTTTTTCATTGATCATTATTTTTTTCAATTCATTAATATTTTTTAAAAAATACATTTAAAATTTGGGAAAAGAGGAAACAGGACTGTTCCCTTTTGAGACAAAGAAAAAAAGAATTTGATATCTGCCTTTAACGTCACGTATCGGTGTTTCTGACGTTACTTGCAGGTAGGTACCCAAGGGGTTCTGTCTTTTGAATCATGGCATCTGTTTATGCCACGATTCAGCAGTCAGTCAGGTTCGATACCCTAGCTGGACGTCGCTTGCAAGTACCCGAAAGAGTACTTGCATCTGGAAATGAAGAATACTGCTGAAATCACTTGGTTCTGCATGACTGTGATGTGTATGGTAGGTTAACATTTAGTTATTAGGCTCGGTTTATTATGTCGCTGAATAAATTTTTGGTGCAAATTTAATTGGATACCCGCAAGTGGCGTCACGCGTATCTTCCGAGAGTGATTGTTTGCTCGAATCGTGGAATAAGCAATTAACACGATTTTCCAACGAGTTTGCAAGTATCCAATTAAATCTGATCCAAAAATTTATTCAGCTGTCTTTATGTTCTCGAGTTGCTTCTTTTTGAGTCGAATTCAAAATGAGATAAAAGTTATTTTGATTTGTAGAAATTATTTTCTTCGATATCGATTTAAATATCAGAGGAATTTGTCAAAAACGAAAATTACTTGCAAGGTAATACATAGGAATGTGTAATCGTATAAGATGACGATATTTTTTTTAAATACTTTAATATAAAGATAAATTCATTTTTTCTCTCCAGAAAACGGTTATAGACTAATTTATTACATGGCAAACGGTGTTTCTAAAAGTTATGCATTGCATATTTTCTTTGCTCAACGCCATGTTTTTGTGGCCATTAAATTAATTTCAATTCGTTGTTTTTGATTAATTTTCTTTTTTCATGTAAAATATTTCAATGCATATAATATGACAAAATAGGAAATAAAAAGCGTGAAACGTTGTCGACAATAGCTTTATTTTTTGTTA
This sequence comes from Parasteatoda tepidariorum, assembly GCF_043381705.1. Lineage (NCBI taxonomy): Eukaryota > Metazoa > Arthropoda > Arachnida > Araneae > Theridiidae > Parasteatoda > Parasteatoda tepidariorum. Next base: position 81,867,291 of record NC_092204.1, on the reverse strand, counting down.
CTAAGTTTAAAAAAAAAAAAAAGAAGAGAACAACCAAGAAAAAATTGGTTCAAATAATCGAAATAAAAATACGGAAGAACCAATCTTTCCCTTTACATCAATATGATAAACGACTTCGTATCAACAAGAAGGTAATTTCAATTTTTAAATTCATTGTGTTATTCTTTTATGTTAGGACTCCTTCCAACACAATTTTCGATTAACAGATTGTCAACGTTTTGAAAATGATTATTGTTTCAATTGTATATTCTACAATTAACTGAATGTAGTGTATACTTGTTCCGATCAATCTATCACAGAAATGTTCTATAGTTGAATTAATGGTGCTGATCGCCCCTAAGGCTATAAGTGATGACACACTGTGCGACCTGATACAATTTAATGTTAGTATAGGTCGTTACTAAAATTTATTTGAGTCATTGCCAAATAAGACAGCCCAGATAAACTTAAGACTATATTAATGCTATTATTAATATGATGTGTATATTGCCATTACTAATATGATATGTATGAACGAGCTTAATAGTCATTGACGATAAGTTGTTGCTTTAATAACAGCATATTGTATTTGCAATGCAATCTTTACTGGAAATAATATAACCATTTCAAGTAGCTTCCTAAAAAGAAGTTACTGTATTTAATCTTATGGTATTGGTAGTAAAAATTTATTCCGTAACTCGGCCTTTTTTTAAAATTCTTTATTTGATTTAGATTATTTGGATGAATTAGACTGGCTGTTCCAAAAAATAACATTATTAAAAATGCGCGTTTTCAAAACAATAAATTTCACGGAGAAAATCACGGTTATAAACTGGCAATATAGAATTTCAATATAATTGAAAGGCAAATACTATCTCGTTAGCACTTCAATATTACTGAAAAAAATTTATGTAAGTGAGCAAAATTTCAATGAAGAGAAAAATTATAATATGCAAATGCAAACGTAGTTAAAGGAACCACTATTTGAAGTAGTACTAGATCGCACCCAATCATCTAAGACAGGCCACAGATAATTTGGTGGGATCTAGTTAGGCTACAGCAGGCAGCATGTGGTCCATAGCTAATGCGGCTCCGTTGTTCTTTTTTTTCCAGACAGCAAAGCAAAATGAAAAATTTTTTTGTAGAAAAAGTTTTTAGTGAAGATACTTTTCAAACGCGAGTAAATTAGATTTTTTTTTTAGTTTCCATGAAAACTAATGCATCCATTATGCTATTTCACCCTTTTCCCAAATCACACAAAGAAAGATGTTAAAATTCACGCTTTTTATTTTATTCGAATTTCAATATTTGATTTTGTTTCGTATAACTTGATGAAGATTAGGCAATTTTGATCAAGGGCCGGCCAAGTGGCCGAACGGTTAGCTAACCTGACTGCGAAGCCAATGGCTGCTGGTTCGAATCCCGCTCTGGGCATGGATGGTTCTCTCTCTTGTGTTGTCCCTCTGTTGTGTATGATGTGTGAATGTTTCCCACCCTATGAACGGGTTTGTGGCAGTATGGCGTGGGTAATGTTACTTGCCTCCTTGACTTTGGTTCACAGGTGCCCACTGGGCAACGCGAAATGAGTAACACCTCTGGCATCTTCTAAGGCGAAACGAATAAAGTTCAGTGACTGCCATTCGAAAAAAGGTCGTTACCCTCTCTGCTCAGCGAAAAAAGGTCCTGGGTATGAACTTGATTACCTTGCTACCTGCTACTAAACGGGTGTTACTGATTGCAGCCTTCGGACATTTAAAAAGTATAACTAGCTGCTAGAGAGCAACGCACCAAATTATTAACTGTTAAGATATTACTGTTTATATTAAAATTCTCTATCATTTTAAGGTAGTTTGAAAGTTATGATTTCTGTTATTTTAAATTTTACGAAATTAACTAATATAATAGTTTTTTTTAAAAATGAAATTTTGAGTCATGCACAACTATAAAAACAATTAAAATATAAAATCTAGGTAAAAACTTTAATTTTTTATTATTTTTATGAATTCTTTATTATTTTGGAACTTAGTGTTTTTTTCCCGCAGTGACCACCCGATTGAAACTTGTCATTCAGGTATCAGTAGGGGTAGGGTAGATTTCTTGACCAGTCTTTCAAGAGCACAGTATTAGGTGGGCCAACTAAAACTTGGTGAAGTTAAAGTTTTTGAAGTTTAAATATCTGAGGGTGATTAAAAGGTGTCGTTAGCATCACCTTATTTACACTTCGTAGCAAAAAATAAAACTAATCTAGTAGTAAAAAATAAAACTTATAAAAAAAAAAAAAAAAAACTAAAAAAGAAAAAAAAATGTTTGTATTTAAATTTGTTTTTGAGTTCCTGATTGATTTTTAGATAATTTTAGTTCCCTATTTTTGATGGGGATTTCATTATTCATAGTAATGAATTACTTTGAATTACTAAACAATTAAATTCTGATGTTTCTAATGTAAAAGTTAAAGGTATGTAAAGGTCTTAATTAGTGAAAAATTATTGAGATTTTAGTTAGTTGACCATATTTTGAAAGTAAATTAAATGCGTTCGTTTAAAAAATAAATTTTTAGAATGTTAAATTTAAAAAAAAAAATTGCATTATTTGAATTTCTGTCTATTCAAGCATTATAAGGGAGATTATTAACGTTGGGTGTTCGTAACCCTCATCACACTTAACATATAATTTTAAAACTCTTTCATTGTTTAAGTAAAAAATAATATTATCAAAATCTGATTATTGAAGTCATTTACAGTGGAAGCGGGATTGAAAATATCAATAACAGTTCAATTGTTGAGTGAAACTGAAATGCATTTTTACTTAATAATTTTCGTTGTGTTTCAGTTTCAACAGACAACCATTTTAAGATTAATGCTTGTTTTTATTACCACGTTTATATTAACTTGCCTTCGTGTATGTCTGTTCGGGTGGAATTTTGTAATCGATTTTAAACTAACTTCCCGACTAGCTACAGACTTCACATTTGGCACATAGTTCAGAATTGGATGACAATGCATGAAAATGAAGAGAAAGAAGACATACAAAGTAAAATAAAATTAAAATTAAAGAAAAATTAATATTTTCGCTATTGTCTTTTGTTGTCGATTCGATTATTTCAAATTAGTGTCACATGTCATTTGAAAAGTTTTGTGTACAGTGAGTAAAAAGAAAATTGGGAAGTGAGTACAAAAAAATAAAATAAAATAAATAAAAATAAAAAATTATATTTTTAAAAACCACGTTTTTAAAATACGTGGTATAACGATACAAAAACCTCGTTTTTGTAATGGAGAATAATAATTAAAAAATAGAAATTTGAAAATCGAAAAACGTCGGGCGCATGAGATACATAACAGTACATATACAAATTTTCTTCCTCATACACATGCACAGCCACATATACATGCATATACACAAGCATATTCCACATCCACATTCAGATACAATTACAGATATACATACACATATTCTCATGAGCACACATACACACACTAATATAACATCACTGTTATGTATTTCATGCGTCCCACGTTTTTCATTTTTCAAATTTTTATTTTTTAATTATTATTCTCCACTACAAAAACGTGGTTTTTAAAAATATTATTTTTCATTTTCAATTTTTAATCTTTACTGTGATTGATCTCTATAAATAACGTGTCACCAGAATTTTACAAGTTTTCTTCTTTCTTAAATATTCACGATTCTTAAATTGCATTTTTACTCTACTTTTGGTAAGGATTTTAGGAATATATGTTAAAGGCATGAATTATGGGACAATCTGCAACATAGGGATTATTAATGTATTTATCAAAAGTTTAGTAATTGTCACATGCGATGCATAAATAATATAATATACTTGTATTTTAGAAATTAAGCCCTTTTTTAATAGTGGGTGACTCTAACTTTGTTCAGTTTAAGATATAGAGCGTATTGTTTTCTGATCTCGTTTGATTTGTGGCGTCTTTTGTTTAAGAGCAGAAATAAAATGGTGGAGTACCCAATTAAAGTAAGATAAGGATAATTGGTACTGGACAACGCAAAATTTGGAAAATAAATTGAAGATAAAACGAACTTGAACAAAACTTTTGGTTAATTACGTTCTGTTTAAGAAACTGGATCATTAATTCTCATCAAATTTTAAAATTTTTATGAAATTAATTTATAAATTTTTTTATAAAATTATTTATAAAATTGGTTAACAGATGGCTCTATTTACTATAAAACGATAAGTTTCTTATTTTTTTCAGACCAATATAAGTGAAATATTTCTACTCATGATTAGTAATTTTGGCGGTAAATTGTACTATGTTGTTGTTGCAAATAATGATTACTTAGAAAATAATGTTTTATAGTTTTTAAGAGTATGTCGTAAGTGCCATCTGTTGACAAATTTTGTAATTAAATTTGTAAATGAATTAACTCCCAAGCTTCCTAAGCAGAATATAGTAAACCGTATATTTCTAAACCCTTCCATTTTTCTTTAATTGATTTTTCAAATCATTGGTTATTTTTACTAAACCTTATGTAAACTTGAAAGCGAGTCTATCTCCATTTTATACGTATTAAATAAGTAAAGTTATATTAACTATTCTAAGGTAAAAACAGAAACAGAAAATTATTATCAATTATAGAGTTAAAAAAATTTCTTTGTGCACAAACATTCCGCCAAGATAAGATTCAGCATGAAACTGCGTACGTTTATAAAGCTAATGATTTCACACTATATCGTTAAAAAAATCCTCTGTTTAAGAGAAATTTAAAAAGAAAATTAAAGCTAAAAATAAGAAAATCATTAATAGATTCCGAAAACAATCAATGAAAAGGAAATCGGAATACGCCAAGCTAGTTCATGATTGATTGTCCAAATGACATCAGCAATATTTGGTCTGTTTTCAATTGCTACTCGGAACATTTCCAATAATGAATTATCTAATTAGTACGAGTTTCCGAAATCTCTCGTATTGATGTGTCATTTCTTTTGCTTTTAATCATTTGAAACTAATTATTGATCTCACTCGCATTTTCTGACGAGAGCATGTTATTCGATTTTTGACTGATTTCCCCCTTTTCGCTGATATCTGAGTATGGCATGAGGTTATTAATTATGTGGAAAATAAAAAAAAAAAAGTTTCCTTCTGTTAAATTCTTTTTCGATGGTCTTGTTTCATTTGATCCTTTTCTCAATGACATTGTTTCGTTTTATTCATTGTTTATGATTTCATCGTTTTCAAATAGTGTTGAAAAGTTTATGAAAGTTAAGTACAAAGTAAATATTTATGAATTGAGAGGAAAAGAATACATTTTCGTGGGTATTGCACTTAATTTATATGCGTTGTCAGGAAAATCAGAGTTGTAAAAATATGATTATTGAACTTAGAGCTAACTAAAAATAAACGACGAAAAGTGAAAATATATAGGCATAGTTTTTTTTAAAATTTTATTTGCTGTCCGCTTTAAGCAATTAAAATACAGCTTTCAGAAACTGCTTCGACGAATTTAAAGTATACATCAAAGTGAATATCAGAAATGTTCACAAAATATTTTCTGGCAAAATATTACTTTTACAAAATGTAGACCTATAGGGTAAAAAGTGATAACCCGTATTTTAGTTCAGAGATAAGAAAATTTTAATTTTCATGAAATGTATTTATTATGACACATTTTAAATTGGATAACTTATAGCTAAACTTTTGTTGTTTGATATTTGCTAAATATTATACGAACAGAATAATTCTTGTTTGATATAAATATTTGTATAAGTTTTAATAAGTAGTGGGTTATTGCTTTTTATTCCAGAAATTTTCATATACTTTAATAGGATATGTTGGTAAATTTACTTATAACCTTATTTTTTTCATTCAAGTCAACCTTATTTCTTTCATTCATTCGCTAATCAAATCCAAAATTACTTTAACTATGAACTAAACCCATAGGGCACATGAAACCATTCGTTACATGTTGTGTCTAAATAAAAACAGTATTAGTACATTTTTATTCTAAGCACTGTCCAAGTTTATTACTATCTTTTGTCTTTAAAAAAACAGAAAGGTAAAACATATGTATGCTTCTGCATTATGTGTTTTTGAGTTGAGAAATAATATCGGATTTCGTTGAATTCATTCGTTCTCTTCTCTTAATAATTTCTGACATTGAATAGCAATTCGCTTTTCTTTAAAAAAATAATTCAAGAAAACTAGTAGCGAGTTTTAATGTTATTTCAATAAATTTGTATTGAATAAATGTTAGATATTTCTGTGTGTTTATAAATCAAATACAATTATTTTAGATATAAGTGAAAAACACTCACCTCAGAATGTTCAAAACGTATAGGTTTAAATAATGATTAGTTTCATAAATATAAGACATTTTAAACTTCCCTTAAGTCACAAAAAACTTTCCTTAAGTTACAAAGCTTTTGATTCTAATTCTCTTGGTTATGAAAAGTAGTTCGAGGAAAAAAACTTTTTTTTTAGTTCTGTTTTTAAATTTCTTGATTGGCATCCTTCTTTAAAATAGTTGTACGCTAATTACGAGGATAAATAGTTGTACGTTTAATGAACCTAATGATAATTGTTGTACGTTTTCATTTGCTTTAAGAATAAAGCTCTAATGAAAATTTTGCATTCATACAAGCCTTGTTTGAAATTTAAAGGCTTTTGCATTCTCTTACTGCTTGTTTGTCTTTCTACAATGAGTTTTATTTAAGTTGGATGTGTTTGAAATCGCTAAGTCGATTCAGAAACTCATTAAGAAAACAGGTCATTTAGAAGTTACGGAAAGCTTATCAATCTATAGTATATTGGAGCACCATTTCACTATGATTTGGCAAATCATGGGGAGTAAGTAAGTGGAGAACAGCAAGTGAAAACACTCTGGGGGGCACAACACAACATTTAACTGTTCTTTAAAAATGTCTTACTCAAACTAACTCCCCATAGTGGAAGTGGCGGTATACCACATGAGGAAAGCTAATAAGTCAAATTGCAAAATACCGAAATCTGATATTGTCTTTCTGCCTTCACAACTTGTGATGTTGCTTTTTGTACAACCCATTTTTTTTTACAAAATAATTTACAATAATTTTTTTTTATAAATATTTTTTTTTTACAAAAAATATTCTTAAATGAGTTTCTAATGATGTATAATTATATGCACTAGCTAATGATGTATAATTATATGTATCATGAAATGCGTCTTGAACGAAATGTGCCGTTTTTCATTCAACAATTATCGTAATACAAAGAAGACAATTGGTTTGTGTAAAAGATTCTATGAATTGTTGAATTTTGAAATCGTTTTCAACTTTAAATCGTTTGCTTTTAGCAACCATTTTGTGGAACACTCTTCAAGGTGATATCGTTCCCAACGAGATATATTAGTTATGTAAAATTTCGAATTGGAATTTTTAAAAAATTTAAGTGGCAACTCTTTTTTAACTAGAGGAAACACTTAAACTAAATATTCACATTTTAAAAAACAAAAAATTCTCACATAATTTAAATATTTCCGTTCTACTACTTTATTTCGTTCTACCACTTTGTACTTACGAATTTTTTTGTGAATAAAATATTGACAATCAAACACTTTTATGGATAACAAATTGGTGTACTACAATAGTTTGAAGTTCTTTAAAGATTGTAATTTAGCTTTAACATATTTCTTTTTCCGTAAGAAACTTTTAGAATCTATAGTAAATAGAAAGAAGTAAATATATGAATGTAAAATAGTATAGTAAATAGAAAATGTCGAAAATATATATGAATGTAGAATCTAATGATATTTTAGCCTTAAGAGTTAACATTTACGTATTTGTTCTAACAAAACTATCAATCTTTTTCTATATTATAAAATAAGATTAATGCATACTTATTTTTAAAGTCTTGCGAACTCCTTAAACGTTTTCAGAGGAACCATAAACAAAAATACTAAGAAATCTCAACCAAGAAACGAAGTAAACTTTAAAAAAAAGAAAAAAAAACTTCACTATTTACATCTATCTTTGTCGAGATAGAAGTAAATTTCAACAACAATATGTTTAAAGTTGAAGAAGGAAAAATATTTGGAGCAAAGTTGAATTTTATTTTCCTAAACCAATAAAGAGCACGATGCGCAAATATAGATGGTTGAAAGAGCGCAGACTTCGTGCATAAAATGTCCCCTCTTAACAAATAAAAGAATCTAGTAGCAAAGTTTACCGACTGTAAAAGTCAACGAAATGTTTAATTGTTCTGCATTTAAATGCAAATTTGTACTATTTGACTTTTATGCATGACATGAACAATTATGTTGAACAGATGTATACTTAGAAAGGTTATATTGGCTGGGTTAATAAATTGACTGTGAAACTGCAATAAATCATTTTCAATGGTATTATGGCAAGAAAATGTTTCAAGTTTGATTCTTTGAGGCTTGGAAAGATAAATCTACTGTATCTAAGTTTTTAATGAAATTTAGATTTTTTTAAAGGCATAATCGATTCGATGTAACTGATGAATACGATATAGCGATACGATATAATAGATGAGCTTTCTTGAAAAATGGAACAACATTCAGAAGTAATGATCTGGTTTTCATTTTATTTTTTAAAGTAATTATTAATGTATTAAAAAAAGCATTTTTTTATATCGAGCATTTTTAAATGAATATTATTTTGATTGGAAAAGATGATTTAATGAATAATTTTGGTTTTTATGGAACGCGAAATTTTACCATTTTATATGTGTGTTGTTTGGTTTCAAATATCAGTTAATTCATTTGATTTATATTAACCTCTCAGTATTTGATACTAATTTTCAATAATTTAAGTGTAAATTATTTTATTCGATAAGCTCTTAAAAAATGAAAATCAGTTTCTTTGATCAAAAACAGCTCCTCCAACTTTTTAAATTAAAAAATTTTTTTTTAAAAATAAAAACTGAGAAATTTTTTTTTTTAAAAGAAAAAATTAAATTCATTAAAAACTAACATAAAAAATATTTGAAAAATTATACTGATAAATGTGGTTAAAAATTATGAAATGATATAAAGATTTTACGAAGTACGTTTTTTACGTTACGTAGTTACGTTTAGTTACGTTACGTAGGCTTACATGGTGAAAATAAAAAATACTATCGAAATCTAACGAATCATTACTGAGAAATGCGAGATAAAAAACATGATATTTTTTTTTGTTGATTTCCTGGAGAAAAGAGAAAGAAGTTTAAAGTCTATTATTAAAAACGCATCATCAGTCAATTGATTTAATATTTGATATTTTTCATTTCGTCTTCGTCACTGATTACTCATCAAATTTCGGTATATTATCTTTGTTTTATACACGCTTAAGTATTGTTTTGTGATCCCTTTACTTTTTTTAACTCTAATTTTAAGAAGGATTCTAAAAATACATATCACTGGTGAAGACTATAGAATATTCTGTATCCATTTTTAAAACATTGGATTTTAATCATGGTCAGATAAACTTTTTAGAACAGGAATAAAAATATTTTTCAACCATTTCATATATTTTTTGACTTTATTTTTGACAATGGTTCTACAGATGCATAAGGTGAAGATTACGGAACATTCCGAAAATATTTCAGATAACTTTGATTTCAATAAGGATGTCCATTGATTTGCTTTTTGCCATTTTTCATCCAGTTTTCATTACTGTGATTCATCAGATTTTAACTTTGTATTTGTTTCATCAGGAAATTTTTTTTTTTTAATCATGCAGTACTTTTTTGATCTTATTTTTGACAACGATTCTATAAATGCATAATAAGGGTGAGGGTTACGGAATACTCTTTAGATAACTTTGATTTCAATAAAAATTTGATAAATTTTTGATAACAGGAGAAAAGGGTTGTTGAATCATCATGATTGTTTTAACATCTTTGACCAAAGTTAGTTGTAACAGCGGTATTTAATGAAACTGAGCATATAATAATACTAAAATGCACATTTGTGATTTAAGAAAAAATCCATAATTATTTTCATAGTTGAAAGATATGATTTTTTTTTTTACTATTCTATTAGATGAAAACTCAAAAGATTTTGGAATAGTTCTTTATTAAGCGTTTCACAAATTATCAATTGTAACAATTTTAAAAATAAATAAAATAAAATTGAAAAAAAAAGCAGATTTAAATTTCTTTCTGAGATTAGAGTCGTGACGGCAAGTTACAAGTTGAAAAGGAAAAAAATATGATTTTTACAGGAGCTATAATAATACGTATAGATAATTTTTACAGAGAAATTACGCGTTATTTTTTTATTTACCATTACAGAGAATCGCGTGCTATAATGATTATATATTAAATAACAGAAAAAGCAGCCTAGAAATTGACTTTTAAGTTTTGGGAAACTATTCAAAAGAGCTAATATAAATGAAAATTAATTCAAATGTGAATATTTTGGTTATTGTTAATTTGACAAAATAACCACCATCATATTCCTTTTAATCCCGGAAAAAACTGTTTTTAGTCTTATGAAAACATGAAATTTTTTTTTCTTAAGAAAAGAATGTATTGCTTTTTATATTTTGCAGATTTTTTTTCTTCTGAAAATGTAGATTTTATAAGGAAAAAAATCGTTTTGTGTTTGCAAAACTTGACAAAACCTAATGCCATCTGTTCTTCAAACAGAAAAAAAAGTTCTAAATATTTCAGAGAAAAGAATGTAACTTATCTGAAGAATAAAAAAAAAAAAAACGTCTTTCATGCATTTTTTTTTTCAGCAGTGCCACTTTCTTTTGGCCAGAGTTCAGAAAAGTATAACGAAAAAGTTGTATAAGTACTTGAGAAAAGTTTTTGGTAGAGTTGAAATAGAGGTTTTTAAACCACAAAAGGGCGTCTGAAGCAGAAATATCTACATTTGAATGACAATATATCGAAAAGCGTTTTTGACGTAGTTGCTCTCGCGTAAATGATGTCCTATCGTGGTCTTTCGAAATCTTCATTCTCAGGAAGTTTTGTAGGAATATTTTCTTAGAAAATATAATATTTCTTTTCCTCCATTCAAATATTTCATACACTGCTTATAGCTTTACTTATTTTTCAACATCATATGTTAATGGAGCAATGATTTTTGATAAATGGTTTTATAAATATATAAAACTTAGAAAAATATACATACTCAGTGGAAGATTACAGAAATTTTTTTTTTTTGTAAAAAAAAACATTTATGAGCCTGACTGATTACGATTTTTTTCAACAGATTTGCATTACCATACAGTACAGTAATTTTATCGGAATTTTTTTGCTTATATGTATTGGAAATAAATTTGAGAATTATAAGACCAAAAAAAGAAAAAAATGAGAGAAGTTAAAATCAAATTAGAAGTTAATTTACTTCCGGTGCTAAGAGAAAAACATGAAAAAAACACCCAGAATGAAATGAAACAAATAACCAAACTATCGTAAACCATAATCTAATTAATAGTTCAACTTATTTCCGAAGCGTGACGCTGTGTACGTTAAATCGGAAAGTGTTGTCATTTTGAAGGCCTCTGAAAAAAAAATGGCCTTTTTACAAGTTCTAGAAAGGAAATTCTAGAAATACTTCCTTATGCACAATCCTTTACGCGCATAGATTTTCAAATCTTTATTAAATCATTGCTGATTTGCTACTCAAATGCACGTTTCAGTATTCTGTCTCAAAACATTCAAGTTGTGTTTGTTGAACGATAAGATTTAATTATTTAAGAGGAAGAAAATTATTCACTCTCACTATTTGTTACACACAATGAAATCTTTAGTTTAGGAAAGTCTTTGTTCTGGATGATACTTCTAAGTAATGGATTGCAAACGCTATTCGCGTGCTCTGAGTGTGAATCGATTCTATGCTCATTCAAGTGTTTGTTACAAATTTGTTCATTTCTTGTATTGTTTGAGGAAATAAATGGTCGAGTAGTTTAAAAATCGAATTATGTATTCAAAGACTTGTTCTATTAGATTGTTATTTTAATTCATTGATATTTCGAGATAGTTTTATTTAAGTTATATATTAAGAGCAACCGTGTTCTATTAAATTACTGGGCCCTTCTCAAAAGGTAGGAAGATAAATGTTAATTAAAGCTTATTCTAAATTCCATGCTACATGCGTTAAATATTCAGTAATTGCTTAAAAAGTACCCATCGATTTAAAAATTTCAACCTCATCATAACTTTTTCATTGAAATTTAGGCCATTGCACTTAAGAATGGCTATACTTAATTGCGACTATAAGAATATACTTAAACTAATTTGTAAACGGATAATGAAGTTTAAAGAGCTCACTGTAATCTATTTTCTGTTAAATCACTAGAGCTATTTCAATCGCTAAATTTGGCATAAAAAAGTTAAAAATACAAAAATATCTAGTAAAATATAATTTATCTAGTGATGCCATTTATTAAGGTAATTATCAAATGATTGTCAAAGTCAAATAAGAATTTTACTTATTTGTTTTAATTTGTGAAGGCCATAAGGTTATTGATTTTTTTGTCGTGTTACAAGCAACAAATTAATTAATTAATGGCATAAATATCCAAAAATATGCCCTTTTGGTTAGAAAAAAGAAGTTCGAAAAGTATGAAAGGGTCAAATATCTCGAGAAATAAGCATGGAATCAAAAATTTAAAAATATATGTGTGACATATGCTTAAAAGAAACATTCAAATGAGGCCTAAACTCATTTCCTCAACCGTGCCCCTTGAAATTAGAGGGGAGCAACTTCAAAATTTTAAGAGGATGATAGGAAATATTTTCGTTTCAAATTCTTTTTCACCTTCGTTACTAATTTAAATTTTAAATGAAAGAAACATTGTATTTAGGCAAGCCTAGAGTTAATTAATGACATAAATATTCAAAAATATGCCCTTTTGGTTAGAAAAAAAATGTACGAAAAGCATGGAAGGGTAAAATATCTCGAGAAATAAGCATGGACTCAAAAAGTCAAAAATATATGTGTGACATATGCTTAAAAGAAACATTTAAATGAGGCCTAAACTCATTTCCTCAACCACGCCTCTTGGAATTACAGGGGAGCAACTTCAAAATCTTAAGAGGATGATAGGAAATACTTTCGTTTCAAATTCTTTTTCACCTTCGTTACTAATTTAAATTTTAAATGAAAGAAACATTGTATTCAGGCAAGCCTAGAGTAAGGCATGAAGTTCCAATTGCTGAAAAAAAAATTTAAAAATCTGAAAATGTAAACAAGTTATTGGAAGCGAACTTCTCCATTGCGTAATCCTAAGTCATATTCTCATAATTTATTTCCATTTTTATATTTTAAAAGTTTCTTTTCAGTATTTGAAATTTCAAATCATACTCTAGGTTTGTCCGAACTCAATGTTTTCATATTTTAAATTTCAAATTAATTATAGAGGTAAAAGAGAATTTTAAACGAAAAATTTCTCCCTTGGTATGGCGTCCTCTTAAGTAAGAACATCTATTTTCCCAGAAAAGATACCCCAATCAGACCTACAGTTTTTGCATTTTTGTTCACAAAGGGTGCTTTGTTCCCAAATTGAAAAGTGGGATAATGGGTTCAAAATAGTTTAAATTGGAGATTCATCGAGAAATGCAAGTCATATTGAAAAATTAAAAATTAAAATAGAAGTGTTTGATAGTTTAAAAAAACCTCTCTTGGGACTTTAAGCTTGATATTCCAGTTCCAAACTCAATGCCACGCTCCAGGAATCACTTGAGCTTCAGGGGGAGGGGGGTGTAGGAAGTAAGGGTCAAGTTAGGTGTCATTAGATAGGATTTTAAAATTATTAAACACGACTATTTTAAATTTTTTCAACCTGTTATTATTTTTGTCGAGATATCTCTATTATTTGTCTCTCATTTTCATTGATATAACAGCGCAATCTATGAACCAAATTTGGGTTTTTTATTTCTGGAGAATCCAAATTTGCAATAAAAAAGGGGGATGTAATTTAATATTTTTAAGTTGCTTATCTTTCCACAATAGAGGTAGCCGTTGGTAACGAGTTTTTTATCCTTAAAGGCATCTTTGGAAAATATTTTTTATGTATGCCTTTCTTCCCAGAGCTCATAGTTTTTGTTCAAAATTACAACAAAATTATTTCACTACAGATGGATCAAAAACCATATTGAGGAAGTAAAAAATAATTCAAAGAAAAATATTTAAAATATTATATCATAATTTTTTGACATTTTTTGAATGAGTGAAAATCCCATTACAATATTTTCGAATTATTGTAATGTGACATTTTGTGATTTTTAATTATTCTTTTATTTAATTTATAATCTAACCTTTAGCTACGCAATCTGCCGAAACATTTTTGAACTAAAACCGGGAACTTAGCAACCAAAAATTTAAGCCTTTATACATGAATTCATGCATATAAGTTTTTTTTAAAAATCTCAACTGTTTTCACGTGANTTTGACATTTTATGATTTTTAATTATTCTTTTATTCAATTTATAATCTAACCTTTAGCTACGCAATCTGCCGAAACATTTTTGAACTAAAACCGGGAACTTAGCAACCAAAAATTTAAGCCTTTATACATGAATTCATGCATATAAGTTTTTTTTAAAAATCTCAACTGTTTTCACGTGAAATAAAACAGTTTCTTACACTTATGTTAAATAATGCAGTTTGTTCAAACATAAATGTTTGAAAACCGTTTGTCTAATTTCAGACACCATTCATGATATAAATGTAAAGGAAAAGGATTAAATATAAGTCATGAAAAGTTTATAGCAGAAAAAAAAAATCTGACAAGTATTGGTTTGTTTATTTAAATGCTTTTCATACAATATTTTTTAATATACCCCCTTTCTTGAATAGCTTGTTCCAAATAATTGCAAGCGAAAATCATAGAGAATAAATCATGTAATTTATGTTCGCATATTTATAGTAAAAGATTCATACAAAAGTTATTCCCTTTATTTGAATACTATTTCATAAAACTTCATTACTTTAAGCCTCAATTTCTTACATAACTTGTATTATAAAATATATACAACATAAAGTTTACTTCATGTTTGGTAAGCCCAAACAAAGCTTTGATATTTGGCTTACGTAAGAAAAAATAAATATGAAAAACATTGGTATGAAGCAAAAGTTTGATTCGACATAAATTTCTTTATATGCGTTGCACATTTATAAGCCTATTTCGCATTTCATAAAAATAAGTTATATGTATTTTTCAAGTGTCTTATAAATAAATAAGCAAAGTGCATGCAAACAATTCTTAAATCCCATTTTTGTAACTCCTATGTTTTATATTTGTTTCAAGATCTGAAAAAATATATGAAAATATAATATAATTGATGAAATTTTTGTCCTTTTTCACGTTTTGTTATAGTAGTTATAAAAACGAAGTGATTGTAATTTTAAAAGAGTCACAAATTTTTGTTAATAAATATTTTTCTTATTGTAAATTGTATATAGGATTTATTTTTTAAATTTAATTTTATATTATTTAATTTTACACGTTCTTATGTTGTTTTTATTTGATTAATGCTTTGAGCGTCAATTAATTGGTATGGAATTTTTATGATCTCTTTTAGCGTTTTAGATATACGGAGAAAACAATTCTGGTAAAATTACCGTATTGTAATGACATTTCTGGTAAACTAAAGATAATTTTAGTTCATAAAAATCAAAATATACGGTATTTAAAACTTTCATTTGTGTAATTTTTCACTTTATATGGTAATGGTTTACCGGAAATTCTGGTTCACAAAATTATAATTCTTTTTATCACATATTTAGTAAAAAATACAAGACTGAAAAGTAAAAGTAACAAATAAATTATTTTTATGCCAGGCTCTAAGGTTTCATGATAAAATTACCAAATTTTATCATGATATCTTTTATTGTGATAAGATCTTTGGTGTTCTCATACAGCGGTGGTTCCAAATTATTTTGTCTATCACCCTCTTTAAGAAAATTACCCTCTAATATCCCCCAAATTTTTAATTTTACTATATTCTAAAAAGCAGGATTGCCTACTTAATTTTATTTTAATTATAGCACTGCACGAGAGTCTTATATTGTTTATCAGTTCAAACTTACATTTTAAAGACTGTTCTTAATAAATAGTATTTAAAAAAATTGTTATTTCAAATTAAACATTTAAATTTTAAAACTTCTCTAATGAGAAGGACATATCTGATGATTTTAACGTGTTTGTGAACATCACGTTTGAACATATAGGCAGCCGTAAGTTACCACGTTCAGTAACATGCAAACACTTTCTCTTTTTAGTTAGCAGTGTTGCCACAGAATTAAATCTATGTTCACACAAATACTATGATGGGAATGCTGTCAAAAGTAGTTGAACAATCGTTCACAATCCAAGGTAAAACAGCGGGATTGACTTTTTTTTAGCTTAAGTTCTTAATAGGCATTTTAAAATTTGATTTCAATTTCCTCATTCGTTGTGAGATCTATAAGTCTTTCTTCTAACTGGGAGGTTATTGCTCTGTTGACATTTGAAAAAGGATCCATCACCCAGTCTGGTATTTCCAGTTTCAAAATGCCCTAGAACCGCTCTTTGAAATCACAGTGGATGTTCTTAAAATTTTGACAATAAAGAAATAAATCATTGCTGTCGAAGAATGCTGCTGATAAATTTAAGAAATAATAAAAAAAAAACGTATACCGATATTCTTTTTGTATAAGAGCAATTTGGCTACAAATGCAGCAGTGATATTTTTTGTTTTAATCAAGTTCAAGTAGTCACATTGAAGTTAAAGATTAATATAATTAAACAATTCATACAAATCTGTTAAATACGTAATATCCTTTCTTGATGAGATGAACTAGTGACGCAATTCGCTGTATTTCTTTCCAAGAACTCTATCACAGTGTCAAACAGCTTATGAAATCGAGACAGACAAGTACCCATTGATAGCCAGCGTACTTCTGCGTGATACAGCAATCAGTTGAAATCTTCATCATTAATACCATAAAGCAGATTAAATAATTTGTCATTAAAAGAGCTATTCCACATTTTACTCATTGCTTTAATGACATGTTGCAGAGATTGAAATAGCCATTCACTAATGTTTCTGGCAACCAAATGTTGTCGATGATGGTACAGTGTATGGCAAACACATCAGGAATTTTATTTTTCAAGTACGCTATGAAGCCATTGTGACACTTTGTCATAGGCGGAGTGCCACCCGTTGTAGTTGATATGTTTTTTTAAAAGAATTTTATTCTTGCTACAAAACTTTTCCAGCTTATCAAATACGTTTTCTTCTTTTGTATCTGTTTCTAAATTTCTAGCAAATAACAATTCTTGGTATTATTTTTATCTTTAAAACCTCACATATGACGACAACAATACTTCATTAGTTGGTAAAGTAGGCTCATCCAACTGAATTTAAATTAACTAGTCCTCAGATGATCGCATAATGACTCCTCAATGTTTTCAGCCACTTCATCAATTCGTCTTTGCACAGTACTATTACTCAAAAGAAGTTTTTGCATAACATCTGCCACTGATATATGAGGCATAGCAGTTATTACTTCTTTTATTACTGATAAAATTAATTCTCCCCCAAAAGTGTGGGGCTTACATGTTTTAGCAATTAACAAAGAGATGCTGTACGAAGCTCGACTTTCGTCATCGTGTTATTTGGAAGCTGTCACAAAAAGTTTTGATGCTCTTGGCTGATCTAAATACTTTTTTTCTAGTTAGTAAAAATGGGCTACATTTTTGTCCGTCTTATTTGAATTTATTTTATTTAAATGATCTTGTAGCCTAGAAGGCTTTATTGCTTGATTTGGAAAAGAAGGCACATAGGGAAAGATGGTTTTTTGGGATTTTCAATAAATCATATTTAATATAATCTTCTCTATATTGCTCTTTTGGCTTTTGGCATTGTTTGGATTTCTTTATTCGCACATTAACTGAAATCGTTGGGAAGTTGATTGGAAACTACTCACGTTTGATATTAGTTTCTGAATGTGCAAGGAAGCATTCCCATTGCATGCGAAAAAAAATGTTTTTGCGGATTTTTCCATACGAGCAAGAACCTGATTTGAGAGTTTTTCCCGGTAAAAATATTTCACCGATCAGATTCTTATTAGCACCTCTGAATCCACTTATGCAATTTTGGCTCCTAAATGAATTAAAAGTGCCATGTTCAGTTGAAATTTTTCCTGACCAATGATTCAGATTCCATTCCTACCTATACCTGCTTATGTAGAGATACAATTGCTGAACATAAATCAGCCATCACCCACTTAAACCACTTCAACTCCTTCCCCCCTCCCAATTTTCTCTAAGGCTTTTAATGATCCCTGTAGGATTCTAGTGACCACAAGGGAGCATTATTGTCCACTTTGAGAAGCACAGTCATAGAGCAATAAACACGGAAAGTTTACCAGGAATTCTGGTTTTCAAAATAGTGATTCTGATTACCACATATAAAGTAAAAATTACGAAATTTAAAAGTAAACTTAAACGAATAAATAGTTTTTATGCCATGCTCTAAGGTATTACATTAAAAATACTATATTTTAAAATATTCATCAAATTTTATCTCAGATTATAGAGCCAAGTTTCCTTGTTTTTTTTTTTTTTTACCAAATTCATTATCTAAACACTTCAGTAAAAAATTACCTTGCTTTTCGGCGTTTCTAAAGTGCAAGAAAAACGGTAAGTTTTTCGATATTCTGGTAGCTTTGGCCATAATTTTTCTCAGAGTAATTAAAGTTATTTATATAAAATATTTTGTTAAATTTTATATATTTTATTAAGATTTGTAAATATTTTTAAATAATAAATATTTTTCTAATTTATATACCTTAATTTGTGTAAACTACATTGCTACATTATTTATTTAACTAAATTTTTAATATTTTTTTTTATAAAATTTCAAAATAACTCAGTTATGCAAAGCAAAAATTAATTGTTGTTGATTGTATTAATAAAATGTTAATTGTAAGTATTAAGACATTTATAATTAAATAATAACATTATGAATTACATAATTTACTCAATCGATTGATTGATTGATTATGGATGTTTTTGTTTTCATTATTGATTTAAAAATAACGGAATTTTAAGATTCGATAACTTTTTAATAATAATTTGTTTTTAACAGGCCATATTTTATTAAAATATACTTTAGAAATATTTCAATAAAAATAAAGTTTTAATAAAACCAATTTAAAATAAATAAAATAGGAAAGTTGCATTCAAATTCGTTATTACAGGAATTCCAGATTTTGTTTGTTAAAATTATGTAGTAAAAGTGATGTTGAAATTTGTATACGAGTCAAACAATTTTAATGCATAACTAATTAACAAAAAATCATAAATAAGTACTAAATTTATTTTTATGATAGTGCTCAGAACATTCGAAATAGCGTAAATATTTCCAGAAATATTGAGAGCTACATAAAGAAATTGTTTCTTGACTAAACTATCAGGGACATACTGGTAATCGAAAATACTGATCACTGAGAAAATTTTATGTTTAACAGAAAAAGTACTTTTTGTGTTTCATATTGTTACTAAAAAGTATTATCTGTACTAATTAATTGGCATATTAAGGTGATGTAGAAATTTTCGAACTATTAAGATACTGAACCTTTAGAGCCTTGAGATACTGTATCGAGTCGTTGAACCATTAAGAGTGCATGTTAGTAAGTGAAAAACAGAAAACTAGATCAATCAAATTTTTCGTTTTTATTCTATTATGTGCTATTTTTTAATTGCCCAGCTTAGCCAATCGACAAATTTTCTTTTATCCAATAACTTAAGACGATTAAAAATTAATTTTTATTTGCTTTTGTTCGTAAATTACTGGTTAAAAAGAATAGCTACAAACGACATATTTAATTCAATATGATAGAATTTAGGTTGTAGAATAAACAGAATCAAATCTGCCCTCATAGTTAAACTCAAGTTGCAATTTTCCCTCACTCAATCTGCCCTCATAATTGAAATTTTAAACTTATAATTTTAACAAAGAATTAAATTTTATGTCTGAATTTACACGGCCATAACTAACTTAGACAATTATTAAAAAGCACGAGTTAAATCGACATTTTAATTTTTTTTCTTGAATTATTTAGGCATAGCAAATATTAATATTATGATATTGTTAATTGTTTGAAAGATAAAAAAATGAGAATTTTATAACCATAAAATTTATTTATGAAAGCATAAAAGTATAATCTGTTTATTTAATGATACTATAGAGAAGTATAAAATAACGAACTTATCTTCAATAGTTAAAGTCACTATTCTGAATAAAAATTTCAAAGAACTATCTTTTTGTATCATTGCTTAGAATGCAGTTTTTATATTGAGCTGTTTGAAATATAGCTAATAAGTGCATCTTCTTTTGAAGTCGTTTGTTGTTGCTGTAAAACTTGAGAGTGAAAAATAACTATTTATTTTTCTATAACTACGGCTGTCTTTTGACTACAAAAGTTTCGCCTCCGAAACATAAACAACACTTTTCTCAACTCGTTTGTATAAATATACTTAAGAAGCAGAATATGAATTTCAAAGGCAAATGTCAGTATGCATATTTTAACAGCAACGTGTCTTTTGAATTATATGATAGTAATAAAAATTTTACGTGCCTTAAATGTTAGAGAATACTGAGATTATTTAGTTTTTATATTTATCTTTTCACTTTGGCACTATTTCTTTAGCTCACATATTTTGCTTTAAAATATATTCAAATACTTTGGAATAAATTAGTCACTAACATAGTTGAAAGTTACTATTGAAAATTTATTTTGAGTTTAAGAAACAATGCTGAAAATGTATAATCTTTAATATTGCTTCATTTATCTCGAACTTCAAATAGTCAGTTGAAATGAATAGATTTAATAATATCATTTTTAAACTTTCGTATTAATAAGATGTGAAAAGATTTATGTAAACACAAATATGAAAACATTGAGAATTAAATAATTTTCTGTGTTTACTTTTCAATTATCATGCTTTACCAAAATTTTGACTATGGAGTTATTTTGAGTGACATTTTCAACGGTGATTTTAAAAGTATTTTTCGCAAAGGTGGAGTTTCAAGAACATTTTGTACAAATAAAATTCAAAGGAGTATGTGCATGTTTGTTGAAAAATAGGGCTTCATAAATTAATTTCCTTACATGTAGTTTTAAACTATTATGATTCCAAAATTTCGATCACAGAATGATTTCAGCTGAAATTTCTACAATGAATCTAAAGAGATTTATATATATATATCTGATAAAATTAATTC
>NC_092204.1:81761402-81845940 GCF_043381705.1 Parasteatoda tepidariorum | reverse complement strand
CATGAATAGAATCTGTGTTATATATATATATCCTAGCTGTACCCTGCGTGCGTTGCAACGCTTTCAGTTTGAATTTTAATTTTGTATTTTAAGTGCGTGAATGAGATTTGCGATTATGATTTGAAGTGAGAATTTTATTTAATGGTGAAAAAACCAGTGATAGTCTCAACAGTTAATTCTCTAGGATATCATAAGTGCATTTTCAAACAGACATGTATGGTGATGTACATGAACCATGAAACATATTTTAGATGATGATCTGAAAAAAGTCTGGATCAATGGCGAGATCAGGTATTTCGCTGATATGAGCTAACCAATTGGTCATGGTGTGATTTGTTCAATAAGCCAAATCATGCGGCAATTTTCTTTTTTTCCACTCAATAGAATACTTCAAACACCGTGTCTCTCCAAAAACATGACGCTTCGCAATAAAACCAAGTATAGAGCTTAATATTTGTTTTAACTCACGTGCGGTAATGCATCAGGAAGATCCGATGAAGTTTGCCTAGGTTACAAAAGCTCTTTAATTTCAGCTCAAGCAGGATTGCATGTGAATGTAATAAATAACTCTGGCTGCCCATGTGCGCACCGATACTTATAGCACCGATTGAAGTCATTTGGAAACTCGAATGTACCGACATATATTCGCCAAGAAAAGTTTCTATTGATTTACTTGACCCGATAACAACGTTGATAATGGCTCAGCTGGCGACGTTAAATCTGGTAGTTTCACTTTGCCTCCAGAAGAGCGAATTCCAGCTGTTTCATTCTTAAATTTGAGAGCACTACAAAACATACATAGTCTTATGTAGAGATACAATTGCTGAACATAAATCAGCCATCACCCACTTAAACCACTTCAACTCCTTCCCCCCTCCCAATTTTCTCTAAGGCTTTTAATGATCCCTGTAGGATTCTAGTGACCACAAGGGAGTATTANTGCTTCCCGTTGCTCTGATGTTTCCGACGAACGGGCTTGAGTAGTGCGTAGTTGATTTATTTACAGTTTTCTTTCCCGTTGATCTGATTTTTCCAACGAACAGGCTTGAGTAGTGCGTATTTGAATTGTCAAAAGTCTTCTTTCCTGTTGCTCAGACGTTTCCTAGGAACGAGCAAAAGCATTCTGTTCTCGATTAGTTTCAAGTCTTTTTTCCCGTTGCTCCGATGTCTCTGAAACACGGGTAGTTCTCTTTTTGGGTGCTTGAGATGTTGATCGACTAAGAGCGATTCGTTTAGGCGGCATATTTTTGCACTAACGATATCCTAGAGAATTAACTGTTGAGACTATCACTGGTTTTTTCACCACTAAATGAAATTCTCATTTCGAATCATAATCGAAAATCTCATTCACGCACTTAAAATACAAAATTAAAATTCAAACTGAAAGCGTTGCAACGTACGCAGGGTATGTAACATGCGAGACTACAGCCTCTCTGTTAGTACGCCAGATGTCGCTCTCTTTAACGAAAAGCAACGAACTTTCTCGATGTAAATGAAGAGAGTCAGTTGATATTGTTTCTAGAGGAAACTGGTAACTTAGTGGTTAAGATTCTGAGTGAATCTGTTACTTGTTAATTAATGTTTGTTTCTAAGTGAAACTGGTTGTTTTTAGGTAAAACTTGAAACCTGTGTGGTTCGAACCTAAGTGGTTAGAGTCTATGTGACTCATGTTATTATTGAGGAATAAATATTATTGTTATTGTTATTGATCATATGGTTGATTGAATTAGTTGATGATAACCAACATCATCGCATTATGGTGTAGTTTGAAGTAACTCGGCATAGATACCTGACATAATGGTGTCAGAAGTGTGAGTTGTAATTGGATAAAGGAAAATCACGAACCTGTGAGTACTATATTTTTTTTACTATTATTCTGTGTGAATTATAGAGTAAAATAAAATAATGAGCTTTCTGTCGAGAGCTAGAAAGGAGGACTTGATTAAATTAGCTGAGGAATTAACTGTTGATGTGCCCCCTGCAGCAAAAATTATAGAAATAATTAAATGTATAACTTCATGTAAAGAATATAACGAGGAGGTAACGAAAAACCTCTTAGAAACAATTGTTTCCGAAAGACTAGAAAAAGAAAGATTAGCTAATGAAAAAGAAAGATTAGCGCAAGAAATTCAACTTGAGAAATTAAAATCGGATAATTTAAATAAACAAAATGGAACTCATGTAACTACCACAGACACATTTAAATCTAGTGATCTATCTAAATTAATCAAAAGTTTTGATGCTAATGAAACAGATATAAGCACATATTTGTTATTGTTTGAACGCCAAGCTACGAGAATAAACATAGATAAAAAAGAATTCGTTACTTATTTAATGGGACTTTTACCGCTTAGTATCGTCCAAATTATAGCTCAAGAGCCAGAAGAATCCACTTCGAACTATGATTACGTAAAAACTTTGTTATTGAAACGTTTTAAACTTTCCCCGGAACAATTTAGACAAAAATTTATTTACCACAAAAAAGAACAGAATGTTTCTTGGCGAGATTTCGCTTATGAACTACAACATTATTTCGAAGAATGGATAACCGGCATCAAAATTGCAGATTTTAAAAGTCTTAAAGAACTAATGATAGTGGATCAATTGAAACGAAAATTGCCGTCGGAAATTCGTGATCATTTTATAGATGATTTACATAANCCTCTTTTAAATATAATCCATAAATAGAGCATTTATCCAACGCGCAAACGTTTAAAAACCTTTCCCACAAGAAAGTAATAATATTGATCTAATTATCTCAAAAAATGTGATGATGTGGCTTTAGCAGCTTGGGAAATTGATCAGTCCCACGCTACTGAGACCTATTAACATTTAAATATATTGTCCAGAAAGATATAAAAACCCTCTTTCCAAGGTCAAATGTGCTATTCTATACCTATCCACCAGCATGTAATGTTGTCATTCTGGGGCTCTGGCCCTTACGTTAATAAAATTAGATTATGATTACCGTATTTTCCTGTATCTTTTTCAAGAAGCACCGGCCACACTACGAACTTACAATGTTTAGGCTTTCAAAGCGTAACAGATATATATATACTCTAAGCATTTGGAATTAGAACTATTAAATTGACGACATCAAGTTTAAAGTCTACTGTTAACAGCAATGATTCTAGAATGATTATTTACTACTAGGACCTTTGTTGTTGCTTCTTTTATTGTGCTACAGGAGGCATGCTTCATTATCCATTAGAATTTAAGGAAATATCCACACATTTAGAAACCGATTGCAGTCATTATAGGTTTAAGTACAGTAGATAAATTTAGAGTAGGTCTATAAAATTAATTTCTCGCATAACTTATGTTGACTAGAAGTCTATTTAAATTACAATGGCTATTAAACTGTTTTCTCATTTATTATTTTATATCAAATTTCTATCCACATAAATATAGTGCAGTTTATTAGTAAGTCTTATTAAAATTAATAACTAAAAATTCAACTTTACATATCTTCCTGTCATCTTTTACATTTGAACTAATGAATTAAGGAATGTTTAATTCACGTCAGGTTAAATTAATTCACGTATTATGCAAATTTCGAAAAGTCAAAGTAGTTTCAAATTAAATAAAAATTTTTAAAATAAATGCAATTTCTATACTTAACTTAAAGATTAAATTTGTGAAAATTTATATTTTGTCATTCTTTCTTCAAAATTAATTAATTTGTGTTATTTATTACAAAAATAAAATGCGTTGATTTGAAGAAGGACAAATTATAATTTTTAAGTTGTTTATCTAGTTATTAAAACTGTGCTTTATAAAATATTACAAAATTTTAAGCCATTAAATATTTTTAGGATATGATGTGAGGACACAAAAAAAGTGGCTACAAAATTTTACTTATTAAGTAACTCTCCTTTAAAACTTAGAAATGAGGAATAAAAAAATTAAAACCTTCTGAATCATATACTTATCATGGAGATAATACTTTTTAGATCTTTGTGACTTTTCACTATACATCTTTTGGCTGTTTACGCATTTTCGTCCTTTTTTTCGTTGTTAAGACTTTTTGGCTTTTTTTACTTTGAATTCGCTCAATTTTGTGGTTTTTTTACTCCAAATTTGGCTTAGTATAGCCGCATCCAGCTCTTGTACTTTTAACTGAATTCACATATCGGATTTAAAAGATACTAATCTAAAGCTAAGAATCATCCAAATCGTATTTCAATTTTCAAAAAGCTATTTTTTTTGAAAATAAAATTAAACAAAATTACATGATCGAAAAATTTGCCTTATTTAATGCTTTGATAGATTTTTTGACCTTATATGCTTTAATAGACTTCTTAAATAAATAAGCAGTTTATATAATTCATTGATTTTCCTTGAAAACTAAGCACTTTATGAAAAGTGGAATTTTTGAAAGTAAGCAATTAGTATATTTTCTTGAATATGTCAAATATTTATAAATTTTTTGAAAAAATCAATTGATAATAATGAATTTATGCTTCGTTTCATTTCGCGTGACAAAAGGTTGTATATAGAACCAAGCATATTATAAATAATAATTTTAGCAACTAAGGATTTTATGAAACGATTTTATGTATTACTCTGGGAAGCAATTTTTTGTTGCATTTATGCAAGTATTTGATCTTACATAATTCGGATGTGAGAATTTTAAAATTAAAATTAGTTTTGTTTGAAAACGGCATATTTTTTTCATAATGATATTTTTAGTTATTTCATTTTCGGCCAGAATGTACACGTTCATAAAGAAGGTATAGGTTTATGACCTACTCATACACTATGTCTATGCTTATAAACATATATTCCTTTGAAAATAACACTTAAGACAGAAAATATATGACCTTAATGTATAACATCATTAACTGAAATGTATCATCACTTTCTTTCTACCTTCCTTATGTAGCAGAGAAGTGGAGCCACTTAATGTTCACTCGAGTGAATTTTACAAGATTCTGTTGTGGAATATACTATTAAATTGCTTAAAAACTACAGCTTGCAGAGAGAAACCGATAACATATTTAAAATTAGAGACGCGAAAATATCTATTCTAAACTTTCATACAACAGAAAAAAAAATTGTTCTACAGAGTTATTTATAAAATTACATTTACAAAAACAGGCTTTAAAAAGTGACTAAAAGTTTAAGAATTTAAATTAAAAAAAAAAATGTTTTGATATCATAAAATGTTGTATGAAAATTTCTTTTTAACATATTATATTTTCATTTTTACAATTCGCAATGAAAAAAGTCTTTTATATTTCATGAAATTTATTTCCTTTTTCGTTGTGGCTTAGTGTGTAAATCATAGTAATTTTTTTTTGTACTCGTAAATGTTATTTTAATTTACAAGTAAAAAAAGATGGTCATTAAAATATGCTCTCATTTCCCTTTTACTATTTACGATAAAAAAGTAAGTAAAGTTTTCAAACATATTTCACACATTTATGCAAATATAAAATAAATAAAATAATATAAATGAAAGTAAATACATATCATATAAATAAAACGATTGCCGAATCTATGGTTTAACTTGTTCGAGAAATTATTAATTCATGAGTTTAAAATCTTTCATATAAAAGCGGTTTATTATATTTCGTTAACTTAAGCAACTAGTTAGAATTTATGGTCTTTTATTCAAAATTATGTTGCCTAAATAATGAATGATTGTTGTATAAATCACGGTATTGCATAGGTTTTCTAACTGTATTAATAAATGCTTGCGAAATGAAGAATGATTGGAACAACAAAGAAATTTAATTAGTGAAATATGAATGAAAAACTTTTGACTTTCTTCGCTTTCTGTATTTTTTTAATCAAAACTATATTTTCGATTATTATTATTATTATTTGCAAAAATAAAATTGAAAGTTGCTGCTAATGTTATTTATCTATTCAATTCAATTTAAAATTAAATTTGTTAAGACTGTCAGTTGCATATTATTTCTTATTATTATTTCTTAGTTTTTTCAGCTACATAACAAGAAAAAATCAAATATAGGTGTTTTAAATAAATAATCTCTCTAAATATACGAAGTTATAAAAAAAAGAATTAAGATATTTATAATAAGATTTTAGAAATTTCTAAATATTTTTTTAATATTTTTTAGAGAAAACGAATTACGATGTTACATTATGTTTTACAATGTTCAAAATATTATGAATGGATATACACCGAAGAGCCATTACATTATGACTACCCTCCATCTATAACAATAGGTTCACCCAGGTTTCCATGGTTTCTCGCTCAGGAACAATGTTTTCATGGGGCACATTAGGACCCATAATCCTCGTAGAACAATCCCTGACCTTTGTAAGCTACTTGAACATACACCAGGATCACCCATTCATGGCAACAGTTTTTCCTGCGGGGGATGGTGTTTACCAACAGGATAATGCTCCATGTCATAAGGGTCGAATCGTCATGGATTGGTTCGAGGAGCATTCCAGTGACTTTCAAGTCATGTCTTGGCCCCCAAATTCACCTGAACTTAATCCAATAGAGCATTTGTGGTTCTACTTGGAAAACCAAATTCGTGCTGCCACGCTACCCCCTCGCAAAATGTGAGGGATTTGCAGGACCAGTTGGTGAGCGCTTGGTACCAGATACCTCAGACTACCTATCAGCACCTTGTGGAATCAATGCCACGGCGTGTGCTGGCAGTTTTGTGGGCTAAAGGTGGTTCTACATGTTATTAGCAGGGTGTTCATAATGTAATGGCTCTTTGGTGTATATTAAAATGCATAATGAATGAATTTTGAAATAATATGAATGTAAATGAAAAAGAGGACTTTTATGACTTTACTTTTTTGTGGTAAATTTGACAATAATTTTAAATCATAAGGAAACCACATTGTTCATTTCTATGATCATAGATTTATTCATAGATTTTTTTAAAATTTTGCACAAAGTGCGCAGTTTTGTGCATTAAAATTGTTTGTGACCCAAAAACCATCAGACTATGATTTTTTCAGTTAAAAAATTTCTTTAAAGTAAAGAATAAAAGAGTAAATTTTTTTTTGAGAAGTAGCAGTCTTTTGAAAGTATTCTGCAATTTTCATTTTTAAACTTATGTAGAATAATATGCTGTGAATGTTCTTCAAAGACTGTACCATCATATGAAATATTGCTTTCTAGCAAATAATATTCTATATCATTACTGTTGAGAGTTTGCAAGGGCTATTCATGACAATTATGTCAAGTATGTTCATCTTTAGCTGGCTATGGTAATTAACTATTATGGTAATTTTTATAGTAATTAGCTATTTGTGGTAATTAACAAAATGGGGCAAAGATCAATGTAAAGAAAATTTTCAGTTTTGTGAAGTGCTTTTAATCTTTGAAAAACTAATCCGACGCAGTTTTGTTTGGTCTAGAAAAAATATGAAAAGATGAGAATAATTCTTCAATTTCGTAATTTTTATCTTGGTGTGAAAAACTCGCCAAATAGCGATTATTTTTCTACAAGCGATAGAACAATTTTTTAAATATTTATCTTAAATGTCCATTTTAAATTTCAGAAGATTATTTTCTACAAAATAGTACATTCAGTTTTAAATCAAAGTATTGCTTTATGTATAAAGCACTCAAACTGTGATACTTTTATTTTCTTTGGTGGAAAAGGTTTGAAGAATACCCTTTAGGGATTTTTTGTGCAAGAAGTTTTAAAGCAGCAGATTTTTAGGTTGGGCATTTTAATACATCTCCAACAAAATAAAGTGTGGATGAAGAGTATTTTTTTAAACTTTAGCGTTAGAAAACAACATTTTTAAAAGCATATATGCGTGTAATGTACTAAATAATCTTCAAAAAGCAACGTATAAATATGGAACAACTTTATTACAGCAGATCTAACTTGGAAATCAATATTAATGCTTCTTTTTGAAAATTCACATTGGTGATAAAAAAATATTTTTTTAAAATGTTTCTTTTTAGTAATCATTTAATCGATTTCATATATTTTAGCATTAAGCTTAGGAAGATAAACAAAGATTTTGCTACTTGTGGTTCAAATACGAGTTAAAATAAGGAATAATAAATAGTAAATTTTTCATGTCAGTTTATTTCATGTTCCGGTCGTGGGTCATATTCATTTCTACGACAGTTGAAAAGCCGTTTCATCGACTAGGTTATTTCTTCGACAGGCCAGTTCGTCGGCAGGATCAATTTGAATCAGTTTGTAAACATGCCATTTTGTTGACGCGTCCTTACGTTGACACGTCGCTTTGTCCACAGAGGCATTTCGTCGACAAGGTCATTTCACCGACCGACCATTTCGTCGATAAGGTCTTCTCGTTGACAAGGTCATTTCATCGACAAGTCGTTTCGTCGACATGTGTAATTTCGAAATTAATTTTTGAGTTTGTTAGGTTACGCGTTATGTCAATAGCATTTCATCGCTATTAGTGTACTTGTGTCTTAATTAGTGTAGTGTATTTGCAATTAAAATAAAAATTAAGAACTTACTTCTCTTACACTAAAATTTTGTTTTTTGTCTAGTAAATACACATAAAAATGTGACAAAGTTTGCCCCCCTAGACAGAATTAATAGAGTTTTGAGTCCTAAATATATTTTTGAGTAATAAACAACAAAAATAATCAATGTTTTCACTCTTAGCCCATGTTCACATTAGCCCCCTCTAGCCTATACATTCATTGATGAACCATGCAGAAGTAATAACTTGTCGTTGAAGTGATTGTCGGTGAAATGAGAGGGACTTTTATATTACATAAAACATAAATACCTATTGCATCATATTGCCACAAAACCAATAAAATTTCATTTCTTCCGTTTGCAATAAATAAATGAAAACTTTAATATTATTTTCACGAGTGAGTGAAATGTCATCAAATCTAAATCAACATAGATCTAATTCACCTTTAAAATTTGGGTGTAAACTATTTTAATTTAAATATGCCTTTTCAACGATTATAAATTGTTTGTTTAGATTAGATCAGTCACAAGATTTGTTTAGATAATTCTGTTTTCAACCATATCTTTCTAGGGGAGATTCTTAAATTCTTTCAATATTGTATTCTTAAAATCCCAAATTTACAATTGAGCATGTAGAGAAATTTCATAAATTTTCAGAACAGCGCACTTTAACGTTTGATATCGATAGAGTTGCTCATCGATTAACTCAAAATATTTATTTTTAATGCTTTTTTCTTCATTTTCGACCCTTATTTTGGTTATTATGCATTTTAAGAGTTCATGATGGTATATTGAACGTAATATTGTTGTTAATTTCCAGCTATTATTGAAATGCATATAAATAAAATGTATATAAACTGAACCGTAATATATATATAATTTGAAAAAAATATAGTTAGCATTTCTTTCCGTGGAGTTGTAAAAACTCTAAAAACAATTATTGACTAACTAATAAGGTATTAATTGAGGTAATGTAGTAATAGATTTTTATAAGCTTCCGCGAAGCAGAATAGTTCAGAGAGGGTCGAGATAGACTGGTCGGTAGGGCACTGGGCCCATGTCCGAGAGTTCGTGGATTCGAACCCCGCCGGCTGAAGACTCCCCGTGTAGTTGGTGACTGATGCACGTTAAATTCTATCGAGTCGCAAAGTCCTCCATGTCCCCATAACAAATCAATACCTCTGGGGGTACTGGATTGGAGATCGATCGTTCTCTGATTCAGGTCAAAATTACGATCTGTGGATGTATGAATGGATGTATGAATGGGTCCACCTTATAAACGGGTGTGACGTGCGATGTGACTGAAGTCGGATTCTTGGCTATAGANTAAAACATTATTACATAAAACATTATTACATAAAACATTATTACATAAAACATTATTACATAAAACATTATTACATAAAACATTAATACCTATTGCATCATATTGCCACAAAACCAATAAAATTTCATTTCTTCCGTTTGCAATAAATAAATGAAAACTTTAATATAATTTTCACGAGTGAGTGAAATGTCATCAAATCTATTATTGACTAACTAATAATTATTGACTAACTAATAAGGTATTAATTGAGGTAATGTAGTAATAGATTTTTATAAGCTTCCGCGAAGCAGAATAGTTCAGAGAGGGCCGAGATAGTCTGGTCGGTAGGGCACTGGGTCCATGTCCGAGAGTTCGTGGGTTCGAACCCCGCCGACTGAAGACTCCCCGTGTAATTGGTGACTGATGCACGCTAAATTCTATCGAGTCGCAAAGTCCTCCATGTCCCCATAACAAATCAATACCTCTGGGGGTACTGGCTTGGAGATCGATCGTTCTCTGATTCAGGTCAAAATTACGATTTGTGGATGTATGAATGGATGTATGAATGGGTCCACCTTAAAAACGGGTGTGACGTGCGATGTGACTGAATTTGGATTCTTGGCTATAGATGGCGCCACTGAAAAACAATAAGTGCACTCTCTGCCCTAAATTGCTCGGCTTCGCCATGCAGGATTGCTAATGTGGCAAGTGGCATTAGAAACAACAACAGAATAGATCAGAAATGAGAAAACAAGTCAAGTGTTCGTGGAATGAATAAGTTGCATATCCTTAGAAATTTATTTTCAAGAGAATACCAGTATACATACAAAGCTAGTTTAACATCCAGTAGTTCTAAATGGACGAGCAAAGAATGTGGTAGTACTCGTACAAAGTCAAAGTAGTACTCGTACTAGTCAAAGTACTCGAAGGAAACTGCGAAAGCAGTTCCAGAGTTTGAGTAGGGGGGTGAGCTCCCGAGTTAAAATATTAAAAAGGTAAAGGTAAAAAATCTAATAATCAAATGCGATAAAAATGAATAAAATTATTAATAAGTTAAAATGTAACTTAGTAATCTATTAAATTTTTACAAGAGGCTTATTATCAAATGGAAAAATGCTGAAAGTGAGATTGTCTATAAATAATACAAGGGAGCGCATTCAAACATAGTTTTACTTTGGCTCATATTTTTTAGAAGGTTTCGGATCAAGTCATGATAATTTTGTGACAAATAAGCTGAAAATGTATTGATCCTTATGTCTTGAAATAATATCATTTCAAAAAAGGTCAAAAGAGCACTATTTTACGATGTTTTATTTCAGCAAAAGCACCAAAATCTCCTTATGCAGCAGCAATAAAATTATTGTGGAGAAAACAAATTTCTAACGCTTTCTTTCTACAATTCTTTTTAAATCTTTTTTCATTATCTTCATTCAGCTGAATATAAGCATTGCACAGTTCCATAATTTATGCTTTGATCAAAATTTCCGATAAAAACATTCTTTGTTTACTTTTCCATAACTACATTCATTTATCTGAGTAAGTATTTTTTTATTTGTTTTTTCTTTGAAGGAATAAATGTCTTAAAATTCACTGTTTTAGTTTGAATTTATTTTTCATTTTAAACTTGCTTTTTAGTTTCGTTGCTTAGACATATACGCATGGAGTATGATTTATTGAAGTAGTTTCATGAACACGGGCGTTTGAAATATACGCAAGTAGTAAAAATATTGCGTGCCTTAAATTTAAAGAACTTTTTATTTCTGTACATTTTACTTTACGTGCATTCACATTGTTTTAATGCACATTGTTTTTAACGAGAATATGTCGTCAGAAAAAAAACAAGCAGCGATAAAAGTGCGTACTTATCTGTAATGGAATTTTTTTTACGGTGCAAAGTAAGTGAAGCTTTTTTTCTGAAAATATAAAAATAAAGTAAGAAGGTAAAAGCTGCGTGATCTTGCACAAGAGATAAAATGAAAATTTTTTATCAGGGAAAAAATAAATAACTCAAATTTGTTTTTACGCATTTGTTAACCATTATAATAATTTTGAAAAATGTACCATCTCTGTTCCTTTTTTTTCGAACTAATCAAGAACTTTTTTGCTGCTCTTTGAAATGTTTTTTTACAAAATGTTTCAAAAAGATTTTGTAAGATTTGGGATTCTAGCGAATTTATTTTTAAGGAGAGGTTAATTACTTATTTTTCAGATTTTAATCATATTCACTTTGTAAGAAAAGGCATTCAAATATTACATGTATTTTTTCACAAATAATAAAATTGCGTTACTTCAATTAAGGTTATTCAGCAATAAAGTAATTTCATTGTAGGTAACTTATGTGCAAAAGAATATTTAGTTTTGCTGTAATTTTTTTTCATACTTTGAGAAAAAAATATGGTCAAATCTACCAGAATATGGTAAAATTTACCTTGTTTCTGGCTCTATGGAAACATCAAATAGCTCGATAATTTTTACCGAACCGCTTTGGTAATGATTTTGGTAAAACTAATAAGAAATATGGTTTATATGATAAAATTTGGTAACGTTGACATGATACCTTAGAGCAGGGTTTCTTAACCTGAGGTTCATGAACCCCTAAGGGGTCCATGAGTTAAATTTTGGGGTTCCGCTGACTACTCCTAATTTTTAAAACGTTTGGAAGCCTACCCATTGCTTGTAAATCGAACTGTGGCAGCTATAATTCCGTTTGCTACAGTGTATCTTTGCGAAGCGGAATTTTCCACACTTGTGACAATAAAAATATAACATCGAAATCGATTGAATGTTGAACATGATATACACGGTGCTTCGTGTCATTAGTCTTAATGAACCCTACTTTCAGCATGATGGTCAAATTCCATTCTTCTCAAATGATCTTAAAATTTATTCATTTAGAGCAGGGGTTGCCAAACTTTTTTGATCATCGACCCCTACATAATTTTTCGAAATCTCCATCGACCCCCATAAAAGTAATTTTCTGTTAATTAAAATAAAACTCTATTAGATACTGTGTTTGTACATTTATTTTATGATTTTGAACATTTATTAAAGTAATAGTACATAGNTTAACCTGTGGTTCATGAACCCCTAAGGGGTTCATGAGTTATATTTTGGGGGTCCGCTGACTACTCCTAATTTTTAAAACGTTTGGAAGCCTACCCATTGCTTGTAAATCGAACTATGGCAGCTATAATTCCGTTTGCTACAGTGTATCTTTGCGAAGCGGAATTTTCCACACTTGTGACAATAAGAATATAACATCGAAATCAATTGAATGTTGAACATGATATACACGTTGCTTTGTTGAAAACCATCCCCCAATTAAATTTATTAACTAAGGAAAAGCAGCAGCAACCTTCCCATTAAAAATTTTAATTTTAAAAATTTTGTACACGATTAAGATAATGAAATTAAATGTTTTCTAATAATTGATGTTTTTTGCAATTATTATTTTTCACAGGGGGGTGGTCCGTGACTTCTTAAAAAATTTTAAAAGGGGTTCATTATATCAAAAAGGTTAAGAAACACTGCCTTAGAGCATGTCTTAAAAACCATTTATTTTTGAATTGTGATTTGTAATTGTATTGTTGTTTTGAATTGTGATTTGTTTGCGAACTGTAATTTTGAATTGTAGATTATACACCGAAGAGCCATTACATTATGACCACCCTGCCAATAACATGTAGGACCACCTTTAGCCCTCAAAACTGCTAGCAGCCGCCGTGGCATTGATTCCACAAGGTGCTGATAGGTAGTCTGAGATATCTGGTTCCAAGCGCTCACCAACTGGTCCTGCAATTCCCTCACATTGCGAGGGGGTAGCGTGGCAGGACGAATTTAAAAGTAGGACCACAAATGCTCTATTGGATTAAGGTCAGGTGAATTTGGGGGGCAAGACATGACTTGAAATTCACTGGAATGTTCCTCGACGATTCGACTCTTATGACATGGTGCATTATCCTGTTGGTAAACACCATCCCCTGCAGGAAAAACTGTTGCCATGAATGGGTTAACCTGGTTTGCAACTATGTTCAAGTAGCTTACAGACGTCAGGGATTATTCTATGAAGATTATGGGTCCTAATGTGCCCCATGAAAACACTGTTCTTGGGCGAGAAACCATGAAAACCTGGGAGAACCCATTGTTATAGATGGACATAATGTAATGGCTCTTCAGTGTATAATCGCTTAGTTTCTATCAAATTAAAATGAAAAGTATGCGAAAAATTGCCACGTATATGTAAATATAGTTTAATGTATCTCTCCAAATTGGGCATACGAAAAGTTATTATCGACGCTGATGGAAGAGCACAAAAGTGCAGAAACATTGCCTTTATTTTAGAAATATTGAGTTGTTCGGAAAGTAATTTTTTTAATCGACATAGGGCATCAATGTATTTTTTCACAGCCAACTTAACGCTGAAGTCATATAATCATTAAAAACTGACATAAAGACTTACTTGTGAAAAAGTTCAATTAACATTCAACACTGTAGTTTTTGGCTGGTTCCCTTTCAAGTATCGAAAGTGAAAAGCCGCATTTTTGGTATATTTTACTTTTTTACTACCGAAACAATGTTCAAAGATGAAAAAAGTTATCTGATGTGCATGGAGAAATTGCCCTGACAGTGAGCCAGTGCCAAAATTAGTGAGCAAACTCTCGATCTTACAAAATTTATATTAAGCTTCACAAAAATGCACTAAGATAGTTTAGGCTAATGAAGACACAGCAAAGACATTATTGATGCATTAATTTGATGATTATTTGATTGAACCTTTTACAAGTTCCTACGGAAAGAAAGTTGCGCATTAGATGGCTGTGATTTGCTTCTCAAACGTCATAAAAATTATCCATTTTATAAGAGAATTATCACTGGAGACAGGAAATGGTTTG
Source organism: Parasteatoda tepidariorum (assembly GCF_043381705.1). Lineage (NCBI taxonomy): Eukaryota > Metazoa > Arthropoda > Arachnida > Araneae > Theridiidae > Parasteatoda > Parasteatoda tepidariorum. The sequence continues at coordinate 81,831,328 of NC_092204.1, read as the reverse complement.
TTTACAATACTTGATCGGATTTCTATAAAATTTCTTAGACGGTGATTCCTTTACTTCAAACGAGAAAGTCAAAAGTCATTTGGATATGCTTTATTTGCCAGCAAAGAACAAAAATTGTATGAGTTAGGAATTATGCTACAGCCAGAAAGGTAGCAAAAAGTATTGGATCTTAATGGCCAATATACAAGGGGAGGGGAAAATAATTGAAAAACTTCTATACTGATATATTTTTCATATTTCTCCAGAAATACTTAGAAAATCATTTCATGACTTCAGAAGTGTTCAGATCATGCAATTTCCCATTCATATCAATGAAGTTTAAAAAAGTTAGAAGTATTTAAAGATTTGAAGTTTTTGGAGGCTTGAAAAACTGACAATAACTTACTAACGGAAAATAGTGATTTTTGAATACCCTATGCCAAAAAATGTAGCAGTAGATTTGTAACTTGTGACAGTTATTTTGGTTATTATACAATAATTACACAGAATTTCGTAAACTTAGCCTAAATATTTAAGGAGATATGAACATTTTTATGGAAAACTATTTTTTTTAGTTGCTTTTTTTGCTATAACTTTAAAAATATTCAATGAAACTAAAAAAAAATTTTGGAACATTTTAAAATTAATCATAAAATTTTTTCTTTAAGATTTTAGGAAAATTAGTTTAAAACTCCGCAAGATATAAGTAATTAAAGCAGTTCTTTTATACAGCACATGCGCGGGAAAAATCAAAATATTTTCTTCTAATTTTGTATGCATTTGGCAACTAATAAGAAAAGTCCGATCTGAAAATCTTAAAAATTTAAAAGTTTTAAGCAATCTTCTGAGTACCTTTCATACTTTTTTAAAAGAATACTAAAATGATAAGGGGTCTTCCACATATTTCATTTTGTACTATTAAACAAGATTTATTAAAAATGATCCCGAAATTGTTGGGGATTATCCCCCATAAAAGTATCTTTTTTTTGCCTGTTTTCTTTCTTTATTAAATAATATTTTGGTGTATGAATGTTTATTGTAAAGTAAGAAAACCCTCTATTATTTTGAGCTTTCTTTTAAAAAGTACGAAAACTACTTTGAAAATTTCTTGAAATTTTAAAAATTTTTAAGTTAAGCAAATCGGATTTTTTTCATTAGTTGCCAAATACGATTCAATAGGAAATTGAAAATTTTTTTTCTCCAATTTTTTCCACTCATGCACAGTATGAAAGAACTAGTTTAATTATTCATATCTTGTGCAGTTTTTAACAATTTTTCTCAAATTTTAAAGCAAAAATTTTTCAATTAATTTTAAATTGCTCGAAATATTTTGTTAAATTTTATTGACTATTTTTAAAGTTATAGAAAAAAAACGTAAAAGAAAAATATCAGTTTTTAATAAAAATGACCATATCTTCATAAATTTTTAAAAATGGCTCACAAAATATTGTGTAAACATTGCATATAATAATCAAAATAACTGTCACAAGTTACAAATCTAATTGCTACATTTTTTCGCATAGGGCGTCCAAAAACATTATTTTCCATTTGTAATTTATTGTCGGTCCCTCATGCTTCTAAGAGCTTTAAACTTCATTAATATGTATGAGAATTCGCATGATCTAAACACTTCTGAAGTTGAAAAATATTTCGTTTAGTGTTTCTATAGAAATATGAAAAAATGTTCAGTTTAGAAGTGTTTTCATTATAATGTCCACCCCCTGTATAATGCAATAAAATATTTATTCACTATAAGAAAATCGTCTATCAGTTTCAGAAGGAAAAAACAAAATTACTTTCTCAACAATCTAATACGTAAAAGGCAGAAAAATATGAATTCTTTAAAGTGATATATTGTTTTGTAAAGTAAATAAAATAATACAAATAAAAGTAATTTAAAATTCTTTAAAATAATCTATTGGTTAAAGAGATCTTGATAAAAATTCGAGATTGCATTTCGTATAATCTGGAAAATACAAGAAGCAATGCTGCTAAAAAGGAACCAGTAAGAATAATTAACATGTATAAGTCAATACATTTTCATAGAATAAAACTGCAGATACTTTTAAATTTTTAAAATTTTAGATAAGTTTTCTTGATAAAAATAGAATTGTTTAATGAAAGTTCACTAAAGTCATTAATTTTTTGAAGACTAAAACTTAATCTTTGCTAACTTGGAATTTACATTTTTAGAGTGACAATTTTTTTCATATAATACAAAAATAGCAGATGAAAATGAAAAAAAAAATGCTATTGACTGAAAGATTAATTTATTCTTATCTTATGTAAATCTATAAAAGATTTTCTATGATAAAGTGAATTTTAAAGTTTTAAAAAAGAATGATCCAATTGCGGATTACTAATACTTTAAAAATTTTCTTCTTAAGTAGATACATAATTAATGATGCAGATAATCCTTTGTTATAAGACTACAAACTTTTTTATTAGAATTTTTTTAAAGAAAGGTAAAATGATGACACGAGATTATGTTAGTCAAGTTTCACAAAATGAGGTTAATTGGAACACTTTCAAATTATGAGATAAAAATTTTGATAATAAAAGATAAAACTGTCAAACTATATTTATTACAATGCGTAAGAAAAAATTATTTTACTGTTTCTAAATTAAACGTTACTTCAACAAGCATAAGATACATTTTAGGTAAAGTTTCTAATTTTGCGCTGTCACAATTTTAAGGAATGATATTTATGTCTCAGTGTATGAATTTATTTGAAACAGATAGCTAAGTTTAATCAAAACTTTTTGTAAAAAACCGTATGTATGTTTATACTATGTGTATTTGCTACATGAAGAAAAAATTCTTGGAAAATTATCGCGCTGAATTATTTTGTATATTTCTTTTTATAAAAAACATAATATACGATATTTAAACCATTCATTTGGAAATTTTTACGTTCATAGAGTAACGGTTATAGAGTAATTCTGGTTTTCAAAATCATAATTCTTATTACCACTCAATTAGCGAAAAATACAAAACTGAAAGTAATTCAGTAGTGCAGTCAAAACTGAAATGTAATCGGATAAATGATTTTTATACTATGCTATAATTTATCATGGTAAAATTACCAAATTTTATCACATATTATAAAACCATATTTTATTGTTTATTTTATCAAAATCGTTACCAATGCACTTTTGTAGAAAAATCCAAGCTTTTCAGTATTCCATAGAGTCAGATGTATGGTAAATTTCACCATATTCTGGTATTTTTGACAGTACTTTTTTTCAGTGTAGGAACAGATAACTATATGGTGGTTATAATTGCTTCCTTATTTACAGTGAAACGGAACACTTACAAACTAGGCTGTACCAACTACATCTTGCTGAGCTCCCCGACCCATTGCATTGCTTTTTCAGTGCGCTTCGGACCTCCAGCAATCGCTTGCTTGCTTTGCTCGCTCATTGGGTAATGTACTTTAGCTTCGTAAGAGTGCTGGATCACTTGTTAAAATAAAGTTATAAAAATATGCAGCATACACATCCTATGAAAACTTGACTTATATATATTTCGATACTATTCCATTTGGGGGGGGGTATAAAAAAACTACTATCAGTGCCTTTATTAGGTACCTATATTAGTATATTAGCTCCCTATTGCGACAGTACCTGTTACCATAATACCAACAGTACCTATTACAGGATTACCAGTGACGCGTTCCGTAGCATCGCTGGTGACAATAACGGTTTGTCGATTTTTTACGCTCTTCCTTACATCATTGAAATTTCATTGGTTTTGTTTCAATAGGCATACTATTAGTGTTTTATACGATATACATAAATTTTGAAATCAACAAAATCACTTCCAAAGGAGGCGGTTTAAAAAAAAAAATCAAATACTGTTTGATTACTGGCGAAAACAGAATCCAGTTAAAAGATAGTTATTAGAAACAACTCTAACTGATTATATATACAGGGTTATTCATAATTCCCTCCGGGGCTTCGAAGCGTTAGAGTAAAAAAAAAAAGAAGTCGAATATGAAAAAAAGAAACATGTGAAATTATTCCGAAACTATTCAAGTTTTACTTACACACATTACAGGTGTTCTATGTGTGAACCCTTGGTCACACGGCATGCATCAATGCGATAGTCCAGTTCCTGCCCGGAGGGAATTATGAATAACCCTGTATAAGAAAATACCTGACTAAAATATGCTATTAATGTCAATAGTAAATGAGTTTATTAGGTTATAGTTAAAAAAATACTTTATAGGCACATATAAGTGTTTCAACAAATATTTGTAGATATTTTTTGTATGGTGCATATTTTTAAAACTATCGACTATGTAGAACTTTCAATTCCACTCCCACAAACTCTCAAGAACTGGAAAGAGGTCTTCTGGAAGAGTGGGACAGAGTAAGATAGCGCCACATTAATAACCTCATTGACTCGATGCCTCAAAGTTGTTCATCGTTGCTGGCCGTATGGCGAAATCATATCCCCTACTAAAAGCGATTTTCTTTTAACAAAACACCTTTTTTTTATTTGTTTTTCTCGTGTGCGCAGATTGTTTTTTTTCCTTTTGTACCCAAATACTCAGTAAAACGCATTTTTTTTTCTGCCAAACAAATACAATTCTTATCTCATATTGCCTACTGTGTCTGTTGATAATGTATCAATCATTCAAATAATTCTTCAGATGCAAGATCAACCCACAACCTCAATGTCCCTTAATTGTTTTGAGCAGTGTATATATATAATCTCCAGATATTGTTAATAATTAACGTATTAATCAATATAATTAGTTACCCGAGAGCAGTTTTTCTTTATTCCTTAGAGTGATGTTTTTTTAAGGTTAAAGGTCACTGTTCTGTATTTCTTGCACTAATGTTTTTTTAAGGCAAAGTTCAATTTCCTGGTATTCCCTGATGTTTTTTGTAAAATTATGGTTCATAGCCTGCAATTCCCTACTCAGAGAACTTTCCTAATTTATACTAAGTATGAGAGTCGTCTCTAACGACAAACAGAATGCATCGCTCGATTTAGTCATTTTTTTCCAAAAGCAATAATGGATTCAACATATTTTCATAAGACTTACATGAGGAAAACCTTTGACAGTCAATTTAAAGAAAAACGAAAAAAAAACATGATTTTGAAAATTAAAGCACACGTATTAATAAAATTTTTCTTCTTCATCGGTGAAGTGGCTTAGTGGTAGAGTGCTTAACTGACTAAGAGAGGATTGTGGCTCGATTCGGGCATTGGATAATATTGTTTCCTTTTCTATTTACAAAGTATGCTTCGTTTATAATCGATACTCTAAATGATAATTATCAGGAAAAACTTGAAAAAAAATTATTTATCAACTTGCGCATCTAATGTAATTTAATGCGCATGATGATTGTTAACAAGCACAACGTTTTTGAAGTTAATCTACTAAATAACAAACTTTTTTTGCAAAATACTTTTCATTTAAAAAGATTTCTTAATCTTCAAAAAGATCTGAAGCGTACCAACCATACATTAACATATTATTAAAAATTAGTGCTGAAAATAGATGATAAATTACGGTTTGTATTTGAATATACATTCTCCACGAGAAATATTATCATTTTATTCGATTAAATGTGTACAATTCTGTAAACGTTTTTTTCCGACTTTTTTTTCTACCAACAAAAAGAAGCGCTACAAGAACATAAGAAGTGAGCACATTTTGGAGGAATTACTTTGAAATCTAAGTTTTTAATTATCACAATCACAATTATAATTTTTATTTTATTTTAACCGTTATCATTCGATTGAAAATTTAAAATATTACTGTAATTTAAATGTCAAGTAGCACCTAATAACTAAAAATACAATAAACAAATAAATTAATTTGTATTTATATTGCTACTTTTATAAAATTAAAAATCGTTATTAATTAAAAATCATTATCAATTAAAAATTCTTTATTAATTAAAAATTCTTTATTAGATAAATGAAAGTGATATGCAACGCGAATCGAACTCCAAATGCCTAGATGATTGCCAACATTAGTTTCCAGTCCATTAAATGATGAAAGATTTATTTTAGTAGTCTATAAAGAGTGTCTGAATTTACAAAAGTATTTTTTGAGTTTGTTTTCAGAATTGACTGACTATTGAGCTTTATTACACCGAAGAGCATTATGACCACCCTGCTAATAACATGTAGGACCACCTTTAGCCCTCAAAACTGCTAGCACCCGCCATGATGGCATTGATTCCAAATGGTGCTGATAGGTAGTCTGAGATGTCTGGTACCAAGCGCTCACCAACTGGTCCTGAAATTCCCTCACATTGCGAGGGGGTAGCGTGACAGCACGAATTTGGTTTACCAAGTAGGATCACAAATGCTCTATTGGATTAAGGTCATATGAATTTGGGGTCCAAGACATGACTTCAAAGTCACTGGAATGTTCCTCGAACCTATCCATGACGATTCGACCCTTATGACATGGTGCATTATCCTGTTGGTAAACACCATCCCCCGCAGGAAAAACTGGTGCCATAAACGGGTGAACCTGGTCTGCAACTATGTTCCAGTAGCTTACAGACGTCAGTCATTGTTCTATGAGAATTATGGGTCCTAATGTGCCCCATGAAAACATTGTTCCTGGGCGAGAAACCATGAAAACCTGGGCGAGCCCATTGTTGTAGATAGAGGGTGGTCATAATGTAATGGCTCTTCGGTGTATTTTAAAGAGTGAACTTAAACACTCTTAAGCTATACTACTGATATACCAAGTTTCAAAAACTGAATTTCTCAAGTCATGCTTAACCCTTGTTGGAGAATTCGATAAATAAAATGGTGACGTGACGTGTTGCATAAATTAAATTGCTTATAATTATCGATGTGGCAATATTTATTTTAACAAATATTATTCAATTTATATTTAAAGGAAACCCTTTGAAAATGATTGTTTCATAGATATTAGTTTAAAGTCATAAAATGTAGATATTTATATTTTTAAAATAAACATATATGCACTTATTAATGCTTTTCAGGTATTTTCAAACATCTTCTTACTCGTATTAGTAAACATATCGTATTTTCATCAAATAATTCTCTCTCTCAACTAATATTTAAACCACGCAATTTTATGTTGTACATAAAAATAATTCAGTTTCAAAAGTTAAATCGTATAAAACCACAGTGCAATATTTATTTATATTAAACGAATCACACAGACTTTTGCATAATTTCAAGATTTTCTAAGCTTTTTTTTTACTTTTGAGAGTTCTTAAAAATAGTAATATTATTATTTAAAATTCTACTCTTAAAAACATACATAAAATATGTCCGCGATTTAAATATTAATTAATTTAAAACAATAGCATGCTATTTATTTAGATTCTAAAACATACCCATGGAACTTTCAAAACTGTTTAAAATTTAAACTTTTATTCCATTAATGGTTTCCTTTACAAAACGAACGCATAAAATGGATTTTTTAAAAAAATACATTAAATTCAGGCCTGCTGCATTTCGAAACAATAAACATATTTTAAATCAAAATGGCAGTGCTAAAACTAATATAATGTGAAAGGAGGAGAAATAAAATCTAAATGAATTGAATTTTCTTTAGAATCTGAATCACGTAGGCTTTTTATTACCATCATAAAATTCAAAACGCACATTCTTTGGATTTGCATGTTGACATTTGCCTTTTGCCTCTTACTACTAAGAAAATAATATGTTTATGAAAGGTTCTATTTTTTCAGAAATAAACAAAACTTTTGATTCCCAAAGACTAGCATGGTTTTTAACTGAGTGATATTTTAATTTTCCTATCAAAATTAAATTATTTCGGAATAGAATATGAATTATTTTCAACTGATCAGCAAAATTGCTTCAGCAGCAGAGTTTGAAAAAAAAGGCTTAGTTCGTAAAATTTTATCTCAATTTTAGTTATAGCTTCGTTGCTAGTTGAGAAAAGATCTCTTCGGTGTATGATTACGGTATGTGTATTCAATATAGGTACGTTTTATTTCATTTATGATTTATACAAATACGTATAAAAAATAATGAAACTGAAATAAATTATCAAAAATATATTATAGTATTCTGAGATAGCAATTGAATTTTTCCCAGTGATATAGAATTAGACTTTATGGAAACCTTTTTATAATTTATTGGAAAATAAGGTCGATTAAATATTGTTGTAAAAAATGGAACACTCTACTTTTTAAAAAGACAATAAGATTTTTATTTTACTGCTAAAGAAGGCGTAGAAGCTACACGTTTTCACCCATATGCAGTGCCTTTATAAGGCGATAAATTGCTCAAATTCTAGTTGGACGATTAGTTTATATTGTTTTTTTTTTAAAATTATTTTAAATTGAACTTATGAAGTTTACTCTAATTTGTCTTTAGTTATTTTTTCAACTTTAATTCTTTAAAAATACTGCCTTTTTTAAAGGAGGTCTAATCCTCAAAATAGACTGTTTTTTAGCATAAATATTTTATTTCCAAATTTATTTTTACTTTAAATATAATATTTTAATAAATTAGACTGACTGTTTTTTAAAAATTTATAAAACTATAACGGTTGAGATAAAAGTAACCCATCACAAATTTCATGTAGCAAGGCATAAATTATTTTTCCCTGGATTTTATTTAAAACCTTTCAGGCAGATTTCGCTGTACGTTATCCACTTGTCAATCAAAGAAAAAAAGAAAAGGACACCTGTATTTCACAAAATCTTACAATTAAGGAATAAATATATTTTTAAAAATATTTTCTATATCTGTCCCTTATTAGCTGTAATCGTATGACATGATTGGAGGTTTACGAGCTTGTACTATTTTTTTGAAAAATTAATGTATTGCTTCTTTCTATGTTAGTATATCTTTGTTTAAAGTTAAAAAAAATGTTTTGTTTACTCAAAATAAGAAATCTATTATATAAATTTATGTAAATCAGAAACATTTTTAGACAGGTTTACATAAATTATACCTCGAATAGAAATTGAGCTGAACTTAGAATATAATTTCTGTTTTGAATTGAAACTAAACTTGCGGCACACATAATTTTTTTTCCATTGTTAAGAGCATTTTTTGGCGAAAGTAAATATGTAATGAAATCAAAATGTATCCAATTTAAGTGGTTCTAAAATTTTTTTATAGTTAAATCTGATAAGGCTGAACTAGATCAGTATTTTAACTAGTATTCATTATACTCTGTCACAAAGGCAATGTTGCTTCTGTTTAGTTTTTGACACCCTCTGAGTGAGCAATGGTTGAGGCTGTCTGCTATGCCATAGTCAAATACATCTAGATAAAGCCAATTTATGAAATGCGAAGTTTGCCTCAAAACATGATTTATCATTGCTAAAAATTTTAGTGTCTTTCAATTTAGATTTAAAAAAAACCAAAGGGTATTCAAAATCTTAATTATTATGTTTTCATAAGTTCAAAGTGCTCTTAACAGTCATTTATGTATCTCTATTTCTCGATTAAAATAGTAAAATAAATAAAAGCATTTAAAGTAATAAAAATTTGAATCAAATTTTGTTTGTATTAAATAATGATAGCTGTATTGTATTGAATAATTTCGAAAGCACAGCGTTCATTACAACATTAAAACACATTTTACCACTCTAAGGAAAATTAATATCTAATACTATTAATATGGTCCATCACATTGTACGTACAAAACCAATGACAGATATTTTCTCTTCACAAAATAACATCCCAAACATACAGTAAAAACAACGTTCTTCTCAACATAAAATGTATAAGTGAAATTTCTAAATATGATTTCTCTTATTATCTTGTTGCTAAAGCAACTAGAGCTCATATTGTACTTCTTTTAGGTTTCTAGCTCACCCTGGATCATTAGAATTGATATGTTGCAACAAATTAAATTTAAGTAATGAGTAGCTTATATACAGAAACGGTTAGTATCAAGTTCAGTCTCGCGCTTGATTAAACGGCAAGAAAAAATGCATTATTTTCATTAAAATAGAACATAGCATTTCAAAGGTCTTCCTTGACTGCAGGTACTTTTGCATTACTTGAAACAAATTTGAAATATTCTCTATTGCAGATATAACTCTTTTACTTCTAAATTCGCAGTATTATTCCACGATGTAATATAATTAGTAATGTTTACATAACTGTTCGAAGCGCGACTTTTATTTTTGCTGTGATAAATGCACTTTTTTGTAGTATATTCTCTAGATAGCAATAAATAGACTAAAAACCGTCTGAAATTCAGCAAGCCTAAATCGTATTTTCTCTAGTGTAACAAAACTTTTATCTCTAACCCTGTAAAGCGTAAACATAAAGTTGCATTTCTTTTATCTTTGCGAAGCGAGTTCGTTCAAGGATCGCACTCTTTTATGGATAAAATTGGTTTCTTATACTCCTGAGAAATAAAACCACTTTAAAACACCATTTATCCTATGAAGAAACCTTTATTTACGTACATTTATTTTTAAACGGACTATGTACTTTAGTTTTTAACGGACCACTTTCTAGCATACATAGGACAATTTCTTATTTTTATAAGCATAACTTTCTATTGGATTTTCAAATTTAATCAAACAAATCTGTTATAATCTTTTAGTAGATTGCCTTATTTTGAATATTTAGTGCGGCAAATAATATCTATTCGAAATAGAATGTAAAACGTAGATTAAGTGATCAAAATCTAAAAGATAGATAAATTTCAACATTCAAATATTTTTATTAGTACGAAGTATAACTAGAGTGAACAGCGTAAAATTTACTTAGCATGTCATGATTTATTTCAATTAGGTAGTTTACTAGTACATATAGGGGAGTGTCGGGTACCCCCGCCCACTGTTAATTTCATATGTATAGAATATTTTTTCAAGTCAATGGGCCATCGGACATTAACTGTTATATTGAAAAAAGATTATTTTCAAAGTTTCAAGTATTAATGCAGCTGGTAACGTGGTAAATAAATATATAGATGATAGAATTTGCTATAAGTAAGGTCCGGATTTTGATGACATTTGCATTTTTTTGCATTTTTTGCATTTTTGGACATTTTTTGTCCTTTATAGCATTTTTTGAGTTTTATAGGGCATTTTCTTTAAATTTTGGGGCGTATTTTGCATTTTAAAGCATTTCTTAAATTTTTTTCTAATTTTTATTATTTTTTATAATTTTTTATTATTACACTGGCTTCTAAACAATGAAAAAAATCTCTAGGATATACATCTTTTCAAGTTGAAGAAGAATTCTCAGTAAATGTTACCGTCCTTTTCAAGTACGCTCCAATAAAGACATTGAAAGAAGCTTCTCCTGGTATAAAAATTTGCTTTCAGACAAGAAACGCTCATTTACATTTCAAAATATTAAAAAAAAATTTAATAATCCACTGTAATTCTGATGTTTAGTAATATTATGAAATGGAAGTTGTTATATTCATTTAAGTTTCTATACAAAATGAAAATGTTTTGGAGTCAATATATTTTNTTTTGTGATAAAGATGATAAATGAGGTTTATCTATTGTCAATACATTGGTCATTTTCATTTACACCTGAAAAAACAGTGAAAAAACATAATTTTTGTAACTGGGTGGGGCTACCCGACACATTTTGAAAAGTGCTGAAAAATATGTTTTTTTAAATTTAAATTTTTTAAAGTTAAACTATTCTTTTTCTGGTTTATTCTTTTTGCATTATTTAATTAGATGATGAAACAATAGAAACATACAAAAATATTGATTATTATTCAATATTATACAGAAATATAAGCAGGCCGGGCTACCCGACTTTCCCCTACTATGCTAAATGTAACGAACATTGAATCTTTCACCCTGGATGATAGAAAACTGTTTAGCCTTGTATTGCTCGGGTCACGGATTAGTTCGCTGTGGTGTTAGCAGTCCAATAAACTGGATTGCACTTTGTGCAATCGTATTTTATGGTCTCAGAGAATTTACTCTAAGGCAATTTTCTCGGTAGTTTTGATGAAAAAAATCTACTCCTTTGTTAGTTGGCTCAAACGTATGATGGGATTCTGAGTCCGAGTTATTATTAGTTACAGCCAACATTTGTTAGTTACAGCATTAGTTATATTTTATTTTATTAGCGACTTTGGTTAGCTGACCCAATTCTGAGTTTGCAGCTACCAATGTTCAACTCCGTAGCCTTATAATTTTGAACCCAACCCAAAAGACAAAGGAAACTCCTAAATCAAGCATTGGAACAAATTAGGGTTTGTGGAGGACTTTCTGATGAAACTAACTCGCATTTGTATAACTTGGAAATGAAAACCACAAAACCTCCAACTGTTAGCCTCATGGCAAGGAGACTCTAGCCCATGATTTCCCCACCACTGAGGATGTTTTACGTCAGCACTGCAACCGGTGAGAGCCGGGAGCCAAATTCACATTTACCAGTCATTGCTGGTATTCGAACGTGGGTCACCTCATTGGAGAGCGAATGCCTATTACCTGAGCCACCGAGGTCAGTATTAGTTGTAATATCACTTACTTTTCAAACAACTTGGATGCTTTTATCATCTGCTTCCCTGTGGTCATGGCAGGATCAAGTTGGGAAGGAGCTTAAAAAAAGTATATAATCAATTTGTAATTAAGTATAATTAAGTATATAATCAATTAGTAATTGATGGAGCTCCAGTTTACTCCTCAATCTTGATATATTCAAATTGGTGTTTTACGGAAATGTTAGAACATAAAAAAACCGTACTTTAAAAGTTTTGTTACTTGAACAAATTTGTTCAATTTTAATTATAAATACGTTGAACATTAAAATATGTTAACTGTCGAATTTTAAATGGATGAAATCGAAAAATATCCTGTATATAATTACTTATTACTTCAAGCATTTTTACTTGGAAAAATTCTAATTTTGCAGTTCATACTTCTACAGTTCTAAAGTAATTACGAGGAAAAAAAATACAAAAATGTATACAAATCGTATTTTTTTAAACTGTTAACTCTTGGAAGGGAAGAAAAAAAAGCTTTCAAGAGATATAAAGATATGAATTAGAAGAATAAAAGAAACAATAGGAAATAAAATTAATCAAATTTATCAAATAGTTAAGTGAAAAAAAAACACCGATGCTAGATGAATTATAAAAATTATCGGAAAAATAATAAAAATAAATTCAAACATTTCATGGTAGCAGTTACATATATTTAGCGGTTTTTAGTTATTCGAAGCAAAAGATAATAATCGATAGAAATTTGAGAATTCGGAGGAACACATACCCAAATTTCCTTAAAACATCATTGTTGAGGAGTATTTTAAATTCAATGTGGCTAAATTTATTTTCTGATTTTGAAAAATATTCACTCAAAATGCCATTTTTACTCAAATGCTTCAAATTGAGATTTTGCAATTAAAAAGAAAAATATTACAAAAATAAGTTTTATACCCTAATATTTATTACTTACCTGTTGTATCAATTTTTTATTTGCTACAATCTTGACACAAGACAAAAATTCTAAATACGCTTTATGTAGCATACTTTGTACGAGAAATATTATTTAATGGAAGTTATAATTTTTGTGATAATAAATTAAAGCAGGGAAATTTTTTTTTTAAATACGCTTCCCACAAAAACTTGACCCTCTGTGGGTGAGAATTTTCAGCATCTTACCTAAGATACTACCTAAAAATTCTATTATATTTAAAAACTGCGTAATTTTTATCTCAACTAAATTAAGCATTTGTTTCGTTCTCGACGTTTTCTGAAACCATTAATCATACAAAAAAAATATTTGCATAATTTTTGTAGAAAATTGTGCACAGTTTATAGTAAACTGAAATTTTCCTTCTAACTGTCAAATTTATTATCATTTTTTAACTAATTTGAAAAACAAAACCTGTAACATAAGATATTTTGTCTCTATCTTATAGGTGCATAACTCTATGAAAATTATCGGAAATGAAACCTGCAAGTCAATCGTAAGCGCAATCGTATCCTCAATTTTTTCCAAAAATTTCCCGAAAATGCTCATGTGATATAGAAATCACAGTAGCCCGAAATATCAGCAACTGTTTTTCTCCGCTGAGAAAAAATTGCTTGTAGTTAAGAACAATTCACACTTCGATCAATCAGGTTGCAGTTCATGACGTTTCAATTCGATGTGATGACGTTTACAAATGTCAATAATAATGGCGTCAATGGAGATGAAGAGGATAATCAGACGAAATTTTTTATTGATGAAAAAGAACAGTTTTGATGTGTAAAAATAACATTTATTTTTAAATTCTAATGATTAATTTTAAATTCAAATGATGATTTGTTCAAATGATTAGTTTCGATTTTATTAGATGGTCTAAATAACAATGTCATTTGCGTAAATTGGCATATAAAAAACATTTATTTACTTTGTAGTACACACGAAACCTTTAACAAATTTTATAACTACTAAACTATTGAATCAAAGAACTTGGTTTTATTCTCAATCGATTTAACGTAATGGTAACCATCGGTAATGATATCTCACTTCCTTAGATAGCAATGTTAGATACGCAAATATGCATAAGTAGAAAAACTGTACTTTTTATGCATAAAGTCTGAATTAATTCAAAACTATTAGTCACTCAAATAATTCAACATAAAAATATCTGAAAAATACTGGTTAGCAGTCATTTAAGTTTACTCCCTTATCCTTTTAGAAAAGGAATATTGAACTGCCCCTATATTTTAAAATTATTTCCATATCAGTGATAATCATTTTTATACTATACAGCTCTACTAATGTGAAAGAGAATTGCTTAGAATTTTTAATTGCAGCTGAATAAAGATTATAAAATCCACAAAATTAACAAATAGCAATTAATATTCGATAACGTCTGCGATTTTCTTTTCCACCCTTTGCGAACAGCGTTGAGAAACTATGAACTATGAGATAATAGCATTAGATGAAAAAAAATAATATTTGCCAAAAGTTTAGATAAATAACAAAATATGGTAATCCTTTACGAGCAACCGTTTGGGCAATTAAGCAACCTTATCAGCAACTACAAACCGCGAAATTGCTTTTAGAGTTCAGGATAGAGTGGAGGTTACGCTTAAGGTTGCTCCTATTTTCTCTCGTGTCATAAGGCCTTTACCGTTTTTCATTGTACAAAATATACCATTTAAGCTATTTCCATGAAATTTCATTTTGTTTATTGTCTACAAAAAGCTATTTGTTCTGAAAAGAGCAGTCTGTAGCAATTTTTAAAAATTCAAACATGACTTTTCCAAAACACACAAACCTTATATTATTCACGGCATACTATTCGATACGGATCTATGTCATTCAGGTTTCGGACAAATCTGCAAATCTTTCATTTTCTAATATTCATTCCATAAGTGCGAAATGCATTTATGGAATAAATATTAGAAAATTAAAATGCATTTTAACGCATGCATAATTACTTATGTATATGGATAAATGCGTTTTTACGCACTACTGCAATGTAATATCTCTCCAAATATGATGTTGAGCAACCTAAAAAATTGGGTAAAAGAACACTTTATTTCGAGTTGACGCCAAATCAATTGGGTAATAATGATAATGAAATTTTATTTTTTAAATTTCTGTGAATTGTATTAAGTAATTTTTAACGCTCATAATTTCTATCAGATACCGTTTGTTCAAGTCGTCTGTACAACTCGCATGTTTGATCAATAAACTAATTTTATTTTGAAAATTAGTGTATATATCATTCCAAATTAATTATTCTTACTTTATATTTAAATTGCAAAAATGCATTTACTGACTTTTTTGTGTAACTTATACTATAATTATACATTTTATTGCTACTGTAAGCAGAAAATGGTGGTGACTACTTTATACCAAGTAGTGTAATCGGACAATCTTGGTGTAGTTGAACACTCGGAGGAATACCACTTTGGTGTAAAGTAGTTGGCACCATTTTAGGTGTTAAGATGCATGAAATTTTTTTAAAGTGTAAATGTATTTCAATTAAGTTTATGATCAAATTCTCAGACAAATATTCATTAATGCAATTTTACGTAATAAATGCAATGTTACGTAATTAATGCATTTTCGCTACGTTGATGAGAAACTTCATATATACTAAATAAAGTTTCTTCTTTCTCTTTTGAATTTGAAAAAAAACTATACAATTAATTATAAGGAAGGAAAAACATTCTGAAATGAAAACACAAACAAAAGTTATGCACAATTTTTATAGTAAATTATAAATATGATTTGTATATAATTTGTATATATTTGTATAATTCGTATATATATAATTTGTATATATTTATATGATTTGAACATAATTTTTTATTCTAACTTACGGGTAGATAAGCAATAAACATAAAAAACATGTTTTTTCTTTTATATTTTTTACAAATTTGTAAAAGCAGCATTTTTATTAGCAAGTTTTACTAATTTAGTTTTTATCAGTAAAAGAAATTTCCAATCAAGACGCTTCATTTCAAATTTTTTCATAACTTGACTGTCCCTTCGTAATCTTTAAGGTTTAATACTGTTTTTTCTACTTTGAAATCTAAAAGTAATAGGATGGGATAAAATTTTTTCCTTCATCTGATCGGTAGTTAGGAATTTGAAGAAATTCCTTTCGTTGTTACTGCAGCGTTGCATCACAAGATAAAAAGCAATTATTTTCTATCTAGAAAGATTCTAGTCAATCTAAAATTAAGGTTGGAATTTTTCTTTCTTTATTGCCGAGCAAAAACAATTTAACCATAAGAACAATTCAATTTTTTATTTATGGACATTATTTAGTGTTTGCGTAAATAAACAATGAAATAGACTTTATGAAATTTCATTTAATAATTAAGTCGAATAATAATGGCAATAACAGTCAGTATATATTTAGGCAAAAATTCAGGTAAATTAATAAAACAAGTAAAAAAATAATTTCAAAATTATAACAAAATTAATTAAATAGTGTTATTCTTATTTTTTTTCTTCAGAAAAAGGTTGAAATTAATTAAAAAATATTCTTTTCTTATTTTTTGATGAAAAGGATAGTTAGATGTTCAAGGAGGCATAAATGAAAAAAAGTACTAATCTAATTTTTTTTGAACGTAGACTCTTAATAAATTCTCAAATAATATTTGCTACTTTAACTGAAATTGGTTTTAAGTAATTTGACTTTATCTTATTTAAATTATAAAATATAAATTATTTATGATTCATGCATACGTTCTTTATTATTGCTGAGTTATTTAATTTCTTTCGCTGCGGAAACAATCAAGTTATTTAAGTTAATACAGTAAAGAAGTGGCGATAAATTCATGGGTAATTTAAAACATGTGGTGCACTTAGGCCTGTAAGTGGATTAAAAAAAGCAGAGAATTTCATTAAATGCATTCTTATCTTAATTAAAAATCATCACGATTGTTATTAAAAAACAACTTGGTTTGCTAAGTTTTAGAGAATGTTCTCCAAAGCAATTTACTAAAAAGAGAAAAAAAAATGCTTCTTTTAATCTTCGTCCCAAGCTCAAATCAAGTAAAATCTAGAAGAAAACAACGCTGATTTAACTTCGGGCTAATTTTGACTGTAATCTAATTCTGGAGTAAAAAATTTAAGGGGAATCTTTCAGCTTGAATGGTAGTTGTAATTAGTTTTTAGACGAACACAGGATTAAAATATATTTCTTTTAAATTAAAACTTTTTGTTTAAAGTTTTCTAATAGTTTTCCTTAACCTAAATTAAATTATTTAGGAATATTTTGGGATATTTAATATTTTATGCAAGTTTGGAGTTTTTTTAAAGGAAACTAAAAGCTTTTAAGGAAGCATGGTTTTAATGTAATTCTCAGAATAGAATTGATTTAAAATAATTGTGTATTTCCAAAGTTTAAATATTGAAAATATATATTCATTTAACTATTATTCTTAAAAAATTAGTTATTTTACTCAATAAGCTTTGTTTTAAAAAAATGCAGAATGTAGAAAGAAAATTGAATTGAAATTCTTCTGTGGTTGAGGTGCTTCTAATCTATGTAGCGTCGTAGTAGTGAACATAACTCTTTAATAATTGAGAATGTTTTAGTAAATGTATGATAAATAAGTTGCAGCAAGTTTGTTGTAATATTATTTCGGGGTAATTTTTTGTCCCTTATATGTCTGTAATATAAATGAACAACTTTTAAAAATGGTCAAAAGAAGTTATTTTTTTAAATCCATCTATAGTGCAGTAAATGGTCTTCTGATTTTACTGAATATTTACACTTTCTTAAATTTACTGAAATACTTTTTTAAATTGGATAGGCTGTTTTAAAAATTCACGATAAAAATATTATATTAATTAACACAATCTTCGCTATTTAAATTTATTGCGAAAATTTCGTATATTAAACAACTAGAGCTGAAATATTTTTTCGACGCATATGTTATCAAATGGTGTAAAATCGTGGTAAGTAATGACATTTTATTGACAATTAAAAATGCGTTCTATTAAAAGATGTGAAATAAAAAAAAGTATTTTTCTCCCTAAAATGAACACAGCTTTTAGAAAAATTTAAGTAACAACTGAAATACGAGCAAAATGAAACTGTCTTTTCTTTTCTCTAAAGAAAGCGTAACATGATATCAAGTTATTTCCGTTTCTTTTATTCCCATTTACTGATATGCAAACAAAATAAATACTTCTTATTCAGTGAGCGATTCTTTTCAACTAAGTTAGTTTTTTAAGAAACAAAATGCAGTAGATTGTTGCATTTATTCCCTTTAGGTTTCGGATAAAAATTGGTTATCAAATAATATTTAGCTTTCAAGGACTTTTTTTATATAAAAATTTCGATGAAATGTACTATAAATAGAAAGTACACGAATGCTAAGGAAAATATGATTTGTTTCAATTTCTAAAAATTTAAATTTATATTTTAACACATTTTTAGTGAAGTTAAATCTAAAAATTAATAAATTGTAATTGTAATCCAGTAGAGTGAAGGAGTGTTTTGCAAAATGGTATCTTGTATGCGCAATATTTTGTGTATTTAAGCTTCTTTTAAAAATTTTTTAAAGTTAATATATTTGGCATGATGATAGAAATGCAATAAATTTATATATTCATGATATAATTAAATTTAGTAACATAGATGCTGAAACACTCTAGTTAATAAATTGCATTTAATTAATTTGTTCCAGCTTGAAATGTCTATAGCTTTAATTAAAAAAAAATCACAATAACAAAAACTTTATTCAGCTAAAAGGCGCAATTAGAAAATTAAAACAACTCTCAGACTTAAAATAATGAAAGGAATATAATGTGAACTTAACTACAGTTTAGTTGTATATTCATCTCTCGCAGGTATTTGCTGAATTATAAGTCTGCGTTATAACTATTTCTTAGTACTTGCTTTTAAAAATTAGTTTCATTTGTTTATAAAAGACTGTAGTTCTCTGTATATTCTTGGAATTTCGTAATTTTAACTGAGAAACTGTTTCTAATTTTCTTGAAATTTATGCCATCACGTCGACATTTAATCCTTGCGTTTAATCTTATAAAATGTATACTTGTTGCTTGAATAAGTTGTGGAGCAGATTTGCCTGGGGGAATAGCGATGCAGCTATTAGTAAAATCACATGAGAGAGATTCTAAAACTCACAATGTTTACGTGTTTCTGGTTTTAGTATAAAAATTTCTCCAGATAAATCAAATGAAAATGCTAATTTTCAACCTCAATAAATTGAGATTGTTGTCTCGTAAGATTAAAGTATAGTCAATATCTAAATTTACATTTCTTGAAGGAAACATAATGAAATTCACTTACAGACTGTATGCAACTAGCAAGCAGTTGCAATAAAATTAATCAAATTTTTAAATATAGCTAATTATTAATGTAAACCATTACTATCGTGAAAAGTAATAGTGAACAAGTTCTGTTCAAAAAATACAACTAGAGAAAATTTTAATGTTAATTTTACCCAAGCAAAAAAATTCTGGTAAAATTACCTTACAGCGTGGTAATGACATTTCTCATTTCTGGTAAAGAAAAAATTCCTAAATTTCTGATTAATAAAACCAATATATTATGTAAGCATTTAAAACATTCATTTGGTATTCAGAAATTCTGGTTTTCAAAATTATATAATTCTGACTACCATACATTTAATGATACAAAACTGAAAAGTAAATTTCACAGAATAAATGGTTTTATGCTAAGGTATTACGATAAAAATTATAAAAATGTATCCCTTTTACTAAATTTTATCACAAATCATAACACCACATTCAATTGTTAATTTTACGAAAATCATTACTAAAATCCTTCGGTAAAAATTACTAATTTTTGGATTTCCATAGAGGCAGAACGATGGTAAATTTTACCATATGGTATTTCCACTACCATATTCTATTTGACCATACTCTTTTTCTCAGCGAAGGGAAAAATTTTCAATATATTGTTTTTCAAGCTGCATTCTATTTAATTTTCAAACTGCATATAATTTACAAACTAATATAGTATGAAAATTTTAGTCATTCTGGTAAATTATTTAATTAGAGCTGTAAATTTATAAAAATATTGCTTTTAAATGTGGTACAATAGCTTGTTAATGAAAAGTAATTTGATTAAAGCAGCAAAATTTTTCATATCACAAGATACTACAATTTAAACGCATTCAATAATTACTCCAAAATAGCTGTTAGCGATAAAAAATTTTAATTTTATATTTGTATATTAATATATAAATATTTAGTAATATCCAAATTATCACTATTGCTCAAAAAATATTTATTAGTATTTTGAACGTTTTTTTCAGTAATACAATTAAATCGCTTTCAATAATTACTTTAAAGGTGCTCATAGCAATGAAGAAAACTTTCTATAGCAGAAAATTATAAAAAAAAAAATAAAGTAAGAAAATTCTTAGAAGTAATTAAATTTTGGATTGTTGTTGACATGGCAACAAAATATATTGATTTTACTTTTTTTACTCTGAAACAAAGAAGATTCTCCTGTTTAAAAAGCCCAAGAAAGTTTTACCACCTTTGTTTGCTGTTCCGGAAATAAGAAGTTATTGAAAAAGACCGAGAGTATTGTTCAAAAGACATTTTTCTACGCTTTTCAGACATTGGCAATTAAGAAAAGCAAAATTCTTTTTCAGATATAACTCCCTTTATCGAAGTAAAGAAAAATATCCCCTATTAATTAAGAAAATAATTTAATAAATATTAACCAAGGAGTACATTTTAAATATTGTAAGCGCTTGTTATTTGTTCGGAGAGTAATTAACTCTGTAAGAGAAAGTTTCAGAAAGATTGAAAATTGATATGCATAATATACAAGACAAATAATTACTTAACGTTTTTATTATTTTTAATCACTAGTTAAATATTTGTAATAATTTATTACAATGGGAGGAGTTAAGTTTCTCTTGAATATTTTTTAAAACTAAAAACAGTGATAGCTCTTCATGACAGCTACTTTAAAATAGCTGGTATATGAAATTTTTCGTACCATGATGAATTAGGAATAAAAATAATAAAAATTTAAAGATATAAATAAGAGTCATCAATTTTTGTCTTTTTATTGTTTTCGTTGATTAGATTTATGTAAAAACATTTAATTCTCAGGGTGAAAAGAAAAAATATACACAAAAACTAGAACTAAATATTTTATTGCAACGTATCGTAGTATCATTTTAAACATGCTGTGTTTCTTTGGTGACAAAAGTTCTTAGAAAACTAAAAATTGGCTTTCCAGTAGGATAATGTTCCTGAAAACACATGTCTTAAATGAGCATATTCAGCTAAGAGGAATAATAAAATTTCCTGACGTTTTTGTGAATCATGCAAAGAATGATCACCTTATTTACTACAGACTTGAAACCAATGGAGTTTTGCGTTTGGACTGCCTTGGAGAAAAAAACTTGTGATTAACAACATAAAACTTTGGTATCCTTAAAATTTATTTCATGCATGGAATGGGGTTAATATCTATACATGAATTGTTTACGCAATTACTTCCAATAGAAGTTACTCTATTGTGATAGATATACCAAACCGTTAATTAAAAATGGAAGGTATGAATTTTGAAAAGAAAAAAAGTGTTTGAGGATTTTGAAATTCTGGCTGGAATTTTCCATCACTTTTTGTCTCCTTTAAAATAATATGGGTTTGAGATTTTAGATTCAATGGATCAAATTTCAAATTCCGATAAAGTACTCTTTTTATTTTCCGCTTCAGATATTTGTCAAGTTGTTTCGAAACTAAAAAAAGAGACGAAGAGTTCAACTGATAAATTTAGTTTGTAGATTTAAAAGAACTCAAAATAAATCATGCAGAGTAGAAGCTTTTCCCGAAGGAGAATTTTTCTTCATTTTCAAAATACTAATTTAGTGAGATTTATAAATCTGTTTAATGATGTTTAAAAAATTAATTGCTTCTTATAGTAGATTTAATATCTTTCGATGTAGTTACTGTTGAGGTCTATAATTATACTCGTGCTTTTTACTTCACAGAACGTAATACTTGTCATGCAGTGATAAGCAACAAGCAAAAATAATGTAACAACAATGTGATTAAAAAACATTGGGAAAATTTCCAGGGATATTATAATTTTTTTAAAAATTTTGTATATTTTAATGTCAGATAGAGTCAATAAGTAGCTGGTAGAGGCCATAAAATAACTATGTATTAATGGTGAAAGGCCTACGATGTAGTTACTGTTGAGGTCTATAATTATACTCGTGCTTTTTACTTTACGGAACGCAATACTTGTCATGCAGTGACAAGCAACCAAGTAAAACGCAAATAGCTGTCTGTTCATAAATTTAGTTTATAAAAAAGGTATTCAATGGGTGACTTTAGTCAAGTCCCTAGATTTAAGGAGTTAGAGTAAATTGAAAGCGAATTTTCGTAAAGTTAACATAGCTCAGAAATGCAAAAGCAGAATGTATTTTATCTTGTTGCACGTCAACACTAAACCATACAACTTAGACATTAAGAGAACTTCTACAGAATTTCACATGGGAAGTCCTGAGTCACCTTCAGTCTAAACATGCTCGCGAGATAAAAAATGGATCACTCTGAATAATCTTTGATCTTTAAGTTCTAGGACTCAATCTTAATGGGTCGTGAGAGTGACCTCAAATATGCTAATTAATTAGTGCAGTTGGTATTTTAAGATACGAAACCGAATACAAAGATACTTTTCTTCTTTTGATCACAAAGAGACTTTTTTGGGACAGACATGCCTTTTTTATGAGGGAAAAAAATCAGATTTCTAGCTCTTAAAACATAGGGGGTAGTCCCAATCTAGGAAATATGGTCACAATATTTGGCTAGAACAGCTGTTCAAAAATTAGAGCCTCTAATGATATTTTTACTTTTTGTGTATTTGAACACATCTCGAGAAAAGCGGATTGAAAATTTCTTGATTAAATTATTAAATTCATTTTTTCGAAAGCTAATTCTATGAAAAAAAAAACTTTTAGAAAATATTTATTTTTTTAATAATTTATTTAATGTTAGTTGGGGAAATTTTATATTCCAAGGTATACAATTTTTTACATTATTTAAAAAAAATGTAATTTTACATGGCAAAATACAAAATTTGAGCGAAATTGGTCAAACAGTTTTTAAAAAAATTGATCTTCAAAAATGCGACTTTTGCTAAATTTGATTCCTCAGGAACTATTAGGCCGATTTCGTTCAAATTTTGTAATTCGCGATTTAAAATTGCATTCTTTGAAATAATGTCAATAATTATATGTCTAAAAATTCAAAATTGTTTCAACTATTACTAAATAATGCAATAAAAACCAATAAATATTTAATAAAATTTATAATTTGTATGGAATTATCTTCGGATGAACGAATTATATAATTGTGCGCAAAAATTTTTAAATTTGCTTAAAAAGTTCCCGAGATACTCAGGAGCTAAAATTAGCATTAAGGGGTCCAAACTTTGAGACCTATATCCTAGACTACCCACTATATTTTGAGGGTTAGTAATCCGAATCCATGTTTCATGTTTGATTTCTTAACATAAAATATTTTCTGCACAAATTAATTAGAATATATGAAGTCCCCCTCTAACCATTTAGATTGAACCCTACAACGTGAAGATCCGATAATTAGATTAAAATTTATTTAGGGTGGTCCGTTTATTTTATTTCTTTTATGCACTGTAAATGCTACTATATCTTTAGTGAGTTCAACTGGCATAATTAAGCTTGTTTTTCGAAAACATTTAATAATACCATAAAATTACTAATCTTGAACTACTTTACTCAATATGTTTGAATTACATTAAATAAATCGTATGAAATAGCCTTTCGACTCGTTATTTATGGACCACCTAATGTATTGACCCTAGGTGCATTTTCTAAACCTGTAAGTTAGAATTTCTATGAAAGAGGAAGAAATGGATCAATTTTCATTCACGAGCAGATGTATTAAAACACTGATTCTTTAAATTTTAATTCATCTTGACTAAAAATTAAACAATGTATATTACCTACGTAGTTTTTATTGCACAGTCGTATTTCTTATGACACTTGTGCCGTTTTTTATGCTTGATGAAATAAATTGACAGTTTTTAACATTTTATAAGGTAGGATTTAAATTATTTTTAGAAAACTAAACCCCTCTGTAGAAGAATTTTATTCATACCCTCTAAACTTATCTTACAATATATGCTGCACATAAAATTTATCAAATTTAATTATTGTGACTACTTTAAAAGCGAATTAATACAAAGAGCCTTTTAAGTTTTACTTCTTTACTTATTAATTTTACTTTTATGTATATTTCAACTGTAAAAAAAACTTTTATCCTTGAAGAGAAATGGAAAACAACTGATTAAATAGCCATTTTTGAAGAAAAATTAAAAACAATGTACAAAATTAATCGTATTAACTACAAAAATCGAAAATTATGAGAATTTAGCTACCGATACAAAAAAAAAAGAATAAAAATAATAATGGTGTCTGCTTCCGTCACGTTCACCATATACATTTATTTCTTCTCCTAATCTTCAACTAATTGGACTAGCTGTCTTTAACTTCTCTCGCCAGATTGTCGCAGGACTCATTAATTTTCTTGAAGAAAGGATGAAACTGCAATTATCTTTGTTTGGCAAACTCACCTATAATAAATAAGATTCTGGTATGTTTCCTTCTTCCAATAAAGATTTGCTGACTTCTGTGCCAGATAGATCTTTCCGATGAAGAATCGTGTAAGCTTTGTACTATTTTTGTCATAATTTTATTACCTCATTTATGAAAACTGTAAGAACGTCATTCTACAATATCTAATGTCTTTCAGTAGTATTTAGTAAAATTTCAAAGAATAATAATTCATTTGAAAATATCTAATACCTTTTAAGTGCAAATTTGTACAATTTTGATTATTGATAATTTCTTTAGCAATTTCTAATGTTTTTAGAGCTATTTAGTTATTTATTATTTTTTTTTATGATTCATTCGATAATTTTTAATAAAATTTTGAGAAATTTAGAAAATTATTGATATTTGATAATCTATCGGACAAATTGAAATATCTTTTAAGTAAAATTTAAAGAAAGGATTTGATGAATGGTAATAAGTCATTAAAGAATATCTAAGGAATATTAAAAGATATGTAACGAGCATATTTTAGTTAAGTTTTGATAATTAGTAATTCATTAGACAATTCCGAATCTCTTTTTCTTGTTTTATTATTTAATATAAATCAATTTTTATCAACACTTAGGAAAGTAGCCATTTAGTGCAAAATTTTTGAATAGCACTTAAAATTTTTTTCAAACTTAATAACATCACTTATCTGTTATTTTATGTACAAACTAAAAGTTTATTTTTAAGAAATTAAATCAAAAGTAACAAAAATTTTACTTCTCGAAAGTCATCATACATTTAAATGTTCCCGAATAAATTTATAATTAAAATTATCGTCTACTGGTTTAATGTTTTATTTACTTATTTTTCATTTATTATTATTATTTAATATTTTATTTATCCCTTATTTTGAAATTTGGTAGCAAAATTGGGATAGCAAAATCTGATTTTAATTTTTGTTTTCCTACTCCATAACATATGTTTTTATCATTTAAAAATGGCTCATAGTCATAATAAAACAACAAATATCATTTGAAAGTTGATTATTTGTCAGCATTACTAGTAAATAGCTATGAATTTCTTATATTGTAGTTTTTATTTTTACAGTTTTTCATATTGCTAAAATAGTTCATTTTAACCACTGTGCAGTATGTGATAAAACGTTCAAAAGAAAGAATTTAGACCAGCATGATCAAACATTAAAATTATAAAATTCGTGAAAAATTCATAAAAAGTTCATCAGACTGTTGTAAAAAATTTCTGCTGAATTTAATAAAACTTTTCTGTTGCAATTTCACTTGAAACTGTTCGATAAGTTATCAGAGCTGCTGGATTAAATGGGCCAGCATACGGTGTTTTGTCTCATAGAAAAACAGAAAACATGGGCTTTAATTCAATACAAAATCAATGATAAATAAATCCCAAACGTATCTATAATGTTTTCCTATATAGCAAAGCTTGTCACAGTGACGTCATAATTAAGTCAAAAATGGTCACAGCAGCCACAGTCACAGATATGACCTTTTTGAATTGTCCCAAGGCGGTCATATGTGACTTTGATGTCACTTTGTTTTGTAATATCACATAAAAGTCTACATGACTATTTATTGTGACTTTTGTCACTTGGTAGTCACAAATATTTTTTATTATTATTTTTAATAGCTGGTTACGAACAGTTACAGCAGAAAACAAGTAAAAAGAAAGAACACAGAGCACAACAAAAAAATGCTGAAGAAGATTTCATTAATCTAACATATCTCTAGCTTCCCAATAACGCTCGGCGAAAAACATTTTGCCTAAAACATTTTTCCAGTGGAGTAGATGAGCGGAGTCCATGACCTTTGCAGAGCTACACAGAGTGCATATCGGGGAAGGAACAATTTTGAGTTTATAAAGATGGTTTCTTAGGCAGTCTTGTCAGGTGTCTAGGCGGAATTCAGAAACTGCTCTACTCTTTGGGCCATTACACAAATTTGGGATGGCATTCTTACAGGACTTTGGGGAAACACGGTTACAGCAGTTTTTCTGAGCACAGGCTTTATAGTATGGAAGGGCATAGGACGAGAAATTTTTAGCGTAGTTAAAGCACCTTTTTTAGTCAGGGTGTCGGCTTTCCTGTTGCCTGGAACCCCACAATGGGCAGAAACCCACTGGAGTACTTTAGTTTTCTCAAATGATGCCAGGTTTTTAAGATGATAACGGCAATTAAATATGTCCCGTGTTGTGAGATTATAGTCAGAAACTATAGAAAACAGAGCAGCTCTAGAATCGTACAGTCACAAATATGCTTTACTGAGACTAAAGTCCGAGAGTAACTTTGTTGCAACTTTGATCCCTTAAAAGTCACATGAGAAGCATTTCGCGACTTGTTTTTTTTTAAAGTCATAAGGGTATTTTTTGTGACTTGTCTCACTAAAGTAAGACCAGCTAGTTTTTTGCTATCTCTTAAAATTAAATATGTGAATCCCAATAGAGTCATGAACAATCAAAGCAATTACATCCACGTGTGATATTTTCCAAATAGGTCCAAAAGTCTCTCAATAGGATTTCGAAAAAGAATTGTTTCTGTAAACGTATTTGTTAAATTTTTTTTTCTCCGTACATTCTCTATTCTCTAATGCTCGTAGTGTCAGTAAAAGATTTTTAATGCAAATATATTCCCTGCCTGAATTACCAAACAATATTTAGATAAATCTATTTTTATATTACCTTTTCGTTCTGTTTTTAAACTAGATGTATACAATTGTATTTCCTTCAAGATTCATGTTAAAATTTACTCAATTGTTGTAGCCACAAACCGTATTAATGGAATTTATTTTATTCCAAAATATTATAGCAGAGGTAGAAAAATAAAGTTTTTTGGGGAACAAAAACATTAACTAAGCAATTTTGTAATCTTTTAGTTTTGAATAAAATGGTTTATTCTACTTTGTGTACATTTGGACTAATATTGATTTTGCACTACAAGGATTTAATTTCAGGAATAAATGTAGACAAGTATTCAATAGAATATGAAGTGCGTATATATTGTGTTCCGATACTTTTAGGTTTCTTTAATTCGTTGCTTAAAATGCATACAATATTTTGTGCAAAATTTTAAATTTAATTTTACAACTAATAAAATATACAGATGGTCAATAGGTGAAAATCATTCAGAAGAATAAAAATTTAATTGATATCTGTCCGATAAAAGCAAAATGATTTTAAATCTAATTTGAGCCACAGCTAACGTCATATTTAAACTGTCCTCAAGTTCTTTTTATTTTTTATTTTTGTGCGTGTGTCTTGAATTAAAGAAGTTGATGCTCTCACTTAAAATTGAACCTATAATCGTTCATCAATCAACAATCGTTCGTATAATCGACAATCGTTCGTATAATCGAAAATCGTTCGTATAATCAACAGCCTGCAGGAACAAAGTTTAACTATTTTTACTGTTTGATCACATACAACTTGCCAACACTCTATGTTTTCAAAATAAGAAATTCCTCAGAGTGAAATTCCTCATGCTGTGAAATTCCTCAGAGGCATTCAGAGGAAACCTACAAATTCAGAGGTTCTCTTTGTAGATGCTTCGTCTCCTGACTATCATATTAAAAAAATACGTTATTGAAATAATATCTCTCTAACAGGGAATTCAAAGGGAAAGTCATTTCTTAACTTTTACGTCTTTTCACTCAATAAGTTAAAGTGCGTAGATTTGTTTTGATCTTGATGAAATGTACTGATGAATCTAATTTACACTTAAAGTAAGCTGAAAAGAAATTTAACTACTTGTTTTATTACATTTTTATCCACTTTTTAAAAAAATTTCTAGTTGCTTAATGCTTATTCATAAAACTGTCTTCACGAATTTTATTGTAAATGTATTAAAGTCATCTACAGAACCGCTATAGCTTAGAGATCCTGGATCCATATAGATTATATGGAGGTTTAAACTATGGAATTCTAACCCGTGGTACGCCTGCCACAATGTAACACAGAAGTGCTTTAACACTAGAAAGATTGAACATTGCTGTATGTTTGGAAAGTTTGAAGGAGTCATTGTAGCTTTTCCCAGATTGTATATACAAAATCTTAAAATGTGATAATAAGTAATTTAATAAAAATATATTAGAGACTCAATTATCAACATTTTCTGATATTTTAGTTTATTTGGTAAACGAAAATATTTAATTAAATGGAACACTGACTTTTCAATTATACACCAATTTCTTTTCCTCATAATAATAAATATGGTGAAATACTCTTATCCCCCCCCCCATGAAACTGGGGTACTATATGTATCTACCAAAGGATACTTTATGCCCAAACCTACCAGGGGTTATGGGGTACCTACCAAAATACTTTAGGAGTCCAAATGTTTCCCAAATACCTTAGGGGCCGAAGTACCTACCAAACTACCTAGCTCCTCCTGTCATTCTAAGTATAAGGGTCCATATATACGATTCTCAAAGTTATCACATGAATGATTAAATAAGGATTTAAATTAGATCAAATTATTAAGAAGTCAGACATATTTAATACTTTCACTAACTTATTTTTCGAATTACAAAATAGCAGAAAGCAAGAGAGGCCAAAAAGTCTCCGCCCATCTTTTTAGTTTTAAAACCGAAGCGTGAAGACTTATTGAAAAAATTTAAAATTTACGAAAGGACAGTTCTTCCTTCTGGAACTTTGTCAAAATCACTGAAAAACTCGTTTACATCCTCTTCTAACAACGCAGAGAAATCTGTGGGCGAAAACTTTCAGAACATCTAGACTTTCCAGAGAAATTTAATGATTAAAATTTTCATTTCCCTCCCTAAATTGGTCTTCAAGCTTTGGAGTTTGGATGATTCACTGTTTAAATTGTCCATTTTTTTACCCTAAACCAGGCTCAGTAAAAATTGTCGTTAAATAATTTATTATTAGGGGTGTTTTGGAGATAAAACAGGGGTCTGGAATCTGGATTATGTGGGAAATAAGTATAAAAATTGGAAAAAATAAGCGATAATTTGAAATGTCTTTTTAACAATTTAAGTGAGAAATCCCCTTAAAATATTTCTCCTTGCTAAATCAGTTTAAAAGTTTACATCTTTATAGCTCCTTATAAGAAATTTAATAATTTAAATAATTTATCCCTCCTCCCAAATAAAATTGATGGATATAAAATTATCGAAAAGTAATAAACCTAGGAAGAGGGGTCCTACCAGAAAACGGCGGGTGTGAAGGCCATATTTGAATTGAACAGGTCAATTTACATAAGAATAAACTAGAACGGTGTTGGTTTTTTTCATGCTTGATGGGATTATTAATAATAATCGATTTTGTTAAATTATTACTTAACAGAAAGTATTATCCATTTATTTGTCAATAAAGATATCAAGCAATGAATTATGAGCTTTGCTTTATTATAACAAGTCATGAATAGGCTTAGAATATTTTTCAATTTTTCTGAAATAAATGAAACTAATTATATCCTTTTTTTCTTTATGAATAATTTTGTCACGTATTAATGACTTATATTATGGAATCTTTTAAATCATTCGTTGCAAATAAATGAATCCAGTATTATACTTATTAGTTTTATTTGCTTTATCTATGATATGCAACTTCACTTGAAAGGATAAAACTAATTCAATTTTTAATTAGGGAGAAACTGATCGAAGATTTTCCCATTTACATATTTGAGAAAAGTTTTAATAAGCTCCGTTAGAGATTTAATAGAAATTATGTTACTATTTTTTTTAAAGATACATTCGAATAGAGAATGGTTTTTATCTCTATTTATTCGCATCTGGAATTCGTTATATTCATTAACTGTTCAATACGTTAAACTAAACAGTTTAAAATTGAAACACTAGTAAAAGTTTTATACACTTTAGAAGCTATAGAAACTATGTTCTTCTCATTTCATTTGAAATTAGTAAGCAATGTTTGATATTTAGTACTTTAGATCTCAGTTCATAATTGTAGCCATTATTCTTTTTAAAAAATTAATTTAAAGCTATGTATTTAGTTATAGTTTTTGTTAAGTAAGCAAGCACATAAATATTTCTATAGGATGTTTGACTCGTATACTGTTTTAAAAATATCTGTAATAATCGTTAATAAAAATATCTGTGATATCTGTTTCTGAAATATACATTTGATATGGGTAGTACTTATATTGATTTTCAAACAGACGAATATAAATGTGTTAATTATATAGAATTATTTCATACTATTAAGATTTAAATTATCACATATTTATATTAGTATAAAAATAAACAAAACAAAAGTTATTCTCTCACTTTAAATAAAATAGAAACCTGTTAAGAGGTGTCATATTTTAAATATATTTTTTTAAAAATTTCCTATGAGCTGCACAATCAGTCTTCCCGATAAGCAGACCTAGTGCGTTCTCCAGAAGTGGTATCCACTCTTTCAGGACCACCACAATGGGTGAGATACCGTTGGCCATGTTAATTTGGACGTCTAGCTTCTACCACACTAGATGGCAGCACAGAGACTCTATTTGGTTGCTAAAGTGCACTAGGAATTTAATTTTGCCGGAAATGAAGGCACTTCAGGGATCTTTTACATGCCGCATAATCAACGACATGGCCACTGAGGATTTTCGGCAACCCGAAAATCCGGTGTCTCGGCCGGGATTCGAACCCGCAGACTTGGGCTCAGAAGGTCGAAGACAAACCAACTGCGCCACCCAGCCACACATATATATTTAAATATATAATTTTCTAAATTATATAGGTAATATCACAATTTAAGCAAAACACCCTAAAATAAGAACGTCAAACACAAAATGAAAAACTATCTCATATTTTGCTCAAATCATACCCATCAAAGTTGTCATGTATTAAATAAGCATTTTATGTTTCATTAACAGCTATGACCTGCCAATCTATAACCGATTTGCGACCGTCGATTCGACCCCACTCTAGTAAAAAAGAAATTAAATACTGGAACAAGCATTGTAACAAAATTGCTTCGTGTAGCGTTTTTTAGTGTTACTATACCGTATTAGGGTTATATGAAGAGAAAACCTCTAAAACTCTCGTGACTAGCTAGCTTAGGGCAACTACAGAAGGATATGCTACATCAGCACTGTGGTTAGTACAAGCTGGAGCTAATTGACCGGCCATTCAAGCTTTATCAAATTTAATAATCAAGATCATCTCATTGAAATATCCTCTGAGATATCTCAGCTTTTCAAATATTATGAATTGTAAACTAGGAAGCTTCGCCCTCTGCTCGCTGGCGCTCGCCAACCCCCGGAACTGCTTTCGCAGTTCATTTCGGATTGCTTCGCAATCCGATGCTCGCTTTGCTCGCGCATTGGATACGTTCTTAACGTCTAGCTTTTGTATACTTTTTTGAATACTGAAGTTCCGAAAACTTTAACTACAGAAAATTCTAAACCTGTGCATTTCAATATTAATTTGAAATTGCAAACAGTTCACATATTTTTCTTAATCACACTATTCTAAATTTCAGTTGTTGAGAAAAGTAACTTTTGTAAGTTTTGTTTTAAAGTCCTTCCCATCAGAGGGCTAAAACCATGTGATGTAAAACAATATGAAATAGAATGGATGTACAGCATCGGCTTCGATGAAGATAATTTTGTGAGAATTTTTTTGATAATTCGGTGAGAATTCACCCGATTAGACATATGATATGCTCACTACGTGCTCTTGCGCGCCGAAGCCTATCAATTAAAACGTATTAGCGTTTTATATAATATAGATTAGCCATATGATGCTCACTACGTGCTCTTGCGCGCTGAAGCCTATCAATTAAAAATGAAAACTGTTGCCAAAGCGAAAAAAGAAATATCATCGGTTTTATTGATACATACGTATTAGCGTTTTATATAATATAGATGAGTGACAACATAAGAATATTGGTGGCGTAATTGAAACTAAAAGTTTAGCAAAAATACTTTTTACAAGTCCACTCTAGGAATGTTCTTCAATATTGACTTTCTTATGGTCTCATACATATATTTAAACCTTGTTTTTAGCAAACTTTTCAGTTTTAAAAACAAGGAAAAGTCTGTACTGAGAGAAAAAAGTATTGTCAAAACTACGAGAATATGGTAAAAGCTACTTTTTACCGAGATTTTGGGTGCTTCCATAGAGCCAGAAGTACAGCTTGGTAATTTTTACCGATGTGGTTTGTTAATGATTTTAGTAAATTAACATTAAATTACGATTCAATAATGTGTAATAAAATTTGGTAACTTTATCATGATTACTTAGAGCATTGCATAAAAACTATGTATCCGGATAAATTTACTTTTCAGTTTAATATTTTTCACTAATAGGAACCAATTGTAGTGCCATAAGAACTATAATGTTAAAAAACCAGAATTGTCTGTAAACCGTGACCATACAAACCGAAAAATTAAAAATTAAGGTTTGAGAACCGTATATTCTGGTTTTATAAACCAGAAATTTTTTTCTTTATCAGAAATATCCTTACCATACAGGTAATACTACCGTAGTCTTTTCTCCGTGTACAAATGAAAGAGAATGTTGTATGATTTACGATTTACTTCCGTAATCTCTGAAATTTGAAATAATTAATAAAAGAACAATGTTTCAGGTTATTAGAGACATTAATAAAACCCAGATGTCAGAGTTGAAGAGCTTTACGAAAACTTACTTGAAATGTTGTTACTAATACATTAGACCAGTACAGTATTTTTCAATAAAACCAAATCAATTTTTATAAAATAAAAAAAACGTCTAACAAATTTTTCATAGATATAATAATAAATCTTTCTTAAATGTATTTAATTAAAAATGCGAAAAAAGTTTCCATAGATATGATAATGAATCTTTCTTAAATATATTTAGCTAAAAAGTCGAAAAATGTTTCATACATATAATGATAAATCTTTCTTTTAATTAGGAATGTGAATTTTTACGCATAATTCGTTCACAAATGTTATATACTAAAACGATGAATCAATAGTTAAAGAGTTTTAGATGTTTAGTTAAAATCTTTATTTTATCAATTAAAATAATACCGTAATTTTAATTATTTTGGTAAATTTGAGCTTCTACGTTAACAATGATAATTCATAATCAAGAAAAAATAAGCAGTTGTAAAATTACACTTTTACAAAAGCTATTTTAATTATAACTCATTCTTTTTTTGCTCTCTGATAATGAATATGTTTTCGTTACAGCAATATAACAAAAAGTTTGGCAACGCTAAGTATTTCGGTAAAAACATTGTTTAACAGAAACTTTCCGAGTAAATAATGGGAAAAAATCCATTTTGTATAAGTACAAAAATAAAATATTCACATCTGCAGATACGTCAACTGAAAGAAATAAGTTTCCATAACACATAAAAGTTGATTTAAAATTCGGGAAAATATGTCGAAATACTAAAGGAAAATATGCTGAAATATTTTTTGCTATAGACATTTAGGAAAGTAGATAAAATTTGAATCATGTCCTTGCAATCTTTCGAATTTCGTAGCCACTGAAATCTTTTGATAATATCTACATTTCAAGTTAAAAGTGAAAAATGTATTTCTTTTGGATAAACGTCAACAAAATTGAGTATTTCCTTTTCCAATTTATGGTTTGCATTCGATTTTGAAACCCTGAATATCTGCTATCAACATCAAAGAATATTTCAAACATAATTTACTAACATAAATTGTTTTATTTAAATATTTTTTTTGCTTTAAAGCAACTCTTTATGGAGCAGGAAATGAATATATAGGTGGAATTTCCAAAAAAATATTCAGAAAAATTTTGACACAAAAGTAAAAAAATATTTTTACCAGCTATAATATTTTTAAATCCATTTAAAGCCAAATTATTTATGAACTTTTTTTAAAAATATAAAGACTGACGTTTCAGTTATTTCGTTTTTTCAGTTTTTTTTTGGCTGAACCATGTATTCGAGTTCACCCTAAAATATAAATAATATAAATATTTATGTTTTGATCTGAAATTTTGTGACTGTGATATTTTAAAACTTAAGTGGTAGTAACCACTGCTATAGCTAACACCATAATGCCATATTACTTTTATACTACTATTCATAATACTACTTTTCATAAGGATACTTCTTAAATGACAACAAAATGTTGCATTTTCGCAACAGACCTCTGCACTGTTACAGCAGAAAAAATGGTTAAATAACAATTTATTTTTTACTTTACAATATTCTAGGAAAACAGTCAAATAACCACAAATGGTACTTAACTGTGAACTGCCAGAAAAAACTGTTATTAACTGCTTTCACCAAATACGATTAAACAACCAAAGTTTTATAGCACCAACTAGATTCACTTAATGAGGTTACTTAGTTCCTTGCAGCTCGATACATATTATAGACGAGAATGCTAATCTGTCAATCTCGTGACTGGGAGAACGGGGGTTCGGGTCCTAGCGTTGACACCGTGATATTTTCTCCATTCCTTTTAACACATGAAAAGTTTCCTATGTCCCGCACTCCCCAATTTGCGCACTTGAACTATTAGAATAATTCACGCATAGATGGCATCACTTTAAAATTGCTTAACACAAAAAAGTCTAGTATTTATTATCTCTTACGATAGAGAAAACAACCACATCAACTAATTAAACCACATTCCACGGTTCATTTGATAAAACACAACTCAATTACAACCTAACTCCAATGCCCATTGCCTAAATAAAATCTTGCTCCAATGTTGCTAAATTTCGTTTTAAACCGTGCTAGTTGTAAATGGTTTCAAAACCGTAAAAGAAAAAAAAATGTTCATTACAGTAAACTTAACGGTTAATTGAATGGCCTTATTGCTGCCGGTTATTTTACCGTAATTTTAATATGAAAATTCTAACAGTGTTGAATGGATCCACACGTTAAGATATTTCGTTTCAATGATTTTTTTTATAACACAGTAATTTAATATAGATATAGCACAATTCAGATATAATTAAGATATAGCACAGTAATTCAGATATAGCACAGTAATTTAATTATTTCATTACTGAAATTTATTTTGGATGAATCTGTAAAAATAATAATAATGTGATAATAATTTCAAAGAATTTTACAAACTGTTAAAAAATTCGGATTAATTTAATCCGAAATTTTTTACAGCGTAAAAATTCGGATTAAATTACGGTAAAATGGCATCCAAGGTACCGGTACATTTTACCGTAATTTAATCCGAAATTTTTTACAGCGTAGAATATTCTGTAGAATTATTACCACATTATTATTAAGTTAAAAATAAATTATAAAAGGTTTTTTCTTCTGAATAAACATGCCGTTTTTTTTAAAACTGATTTTTAACTATCAGATTGAGGATATATTTTTGAAATCTGAAAACAGTGACTCCATTTAAAATGCGTGATTAGAAAAATTATAGTTCAAACACCATTTTCAGCTAATGAAATCTTGAAAAGAAATTTTCTACCATCCCAATAAAATTAACAATTTCGGACATGTTTTCGTTATGCTTTAATCGATTTAACTGTGGCAGAAAAACTATTTCTTGAAACATTATTAAATTAACTGCTTAAAACTATTTACAATCGAAAATTATCTTTTTAGTTTATTGAAAATTTTCTTGATGACAGTATGCATTAAAGTATTACAAAATATATTAGAGTAGAACTTTTATTTAGAATAAAATACCAAGATAATTATGGGGAAATTATATTTTTAAATTATGTTTGGATTGGCGTCTGAACATTCTGAAACTCTTGTATAAGTCATGAAGAATAAAAGATAAAGACATCTCATGTGACAGTAGAAGAAGGATTTTGCTTTTGAATTATTCAGTATAATACTGATAAATAAGATACAGAAGAAAAAGTTTTTGTTTGAATCAATGGAAAACGGCAAAAAGTAGTGAATATTCATTACTTGTTTCAATAATGAAAATTTATAAAATGCTCTGCATAAATATGTTAAGTATTAATATCAAAACTAGCATGTCTTATTTTCGCTTTAGATTTATTGCTTTGCAACGTTTGTAAGTGCAATAGATTTGAACTTTGTAATAAAGATTTCATTGTATAACCAAAAGTATTTCATTATATAATTTATTTTATAACCATCGTTGAACAGTCGACCTAATTTTTGGGTTTACGACTGTTAATGTAAAACTTCGTAACCATGTGATTTTGAACCCAATCCAGAAGACAAGGGATCACCTGGATCAAGTATTGAGGGAAATTTGTCTTCGTGGAGGACTTTTTGATGGAACTAACCTGCATTTGCGTTACATGGAGAGGAAAGCATCAAGAACCTCCCATGGTTAGCCTGAAGGCAAAAGGACTCTAACCCATGATCCGTCTACCACCATGATCCGTCATTTCACGTCATCACTGTGGTCGGTGCAAGCTGGATGAGGATTCGTCTCGACCAGTCATCACTGGGATTCGAACCCGGTTCACCTCATTAAAAGGCGAACGCTCTATCCTCTGAGTCATCACGACTAAAGTATTTAGAATTTAGAGAAAAAAAATTGTGCTTTTTTTAAAACCAACTATGCTTAATTCATACTATGCTTCTATGCTCACTGATATCATGGAATGCCTTCTTTTATTAGCAATGAACTCTTGAAAACGTTATAGTATTGACTCCATTCTCAAGTACATACATTCTTGATTTCATCATCGTTGAATCAGACTTATGTAACATTCTTTTTTTGTTGTCACGCGTTTTTTTTTGCCGTATCTAAATAACTCTTCAAATTTCTTACGAGTTCATTTGAGTTTGATGAATTTCTATACAAATGAAGCGACAAAATTTTGATTTTTCATTGTGAAACCCTTGATTGATTTTGAATTGTGTCAAGAAGCTAAGTCAAAATAAAAAGTTTCGTCAATCGTTTGCACTATGCATAATCCGTTACAAGGATGATTAAGCTAACTGTGCCATTTTCTGTGAAAAAACACCCAAAACATTTGCTTCAGGCTGTGTCTTACGAAATGTTTGACAGCATAAGATTTTAAAAAGGAATAAAAAATGAACTTATTCCAATAAATTTTTCACAGTAATGTACAATGATATTATATCTAATCATTAGGTTGAATCGTTAATAATTTCTATGAGCGTACAATTAGGTTTGGAGAAAATGTCTTAAACTGTACAGATTCAAATCTATAACTTAGAAGAAGATCCATGTACTAACATCAAAGATGCGCCAAAATGACGTCACTGTAACGCATTTTTCAAAATTTTCCCTGTCCCCGTACTGTACCGTAAACCGGGGTGAGTCTACCCATCCAGGGGCGAGTCTACCCATTTTAGTTTTATTTAATTTTCACTATTTTAAATTGCAAATAAAAAAATTTTTACCAATGGAGGACTTAGTTCAGACTCTAAGGAAGATGGCGCTGTAGTAGTTTGATCCGTTTTTATTTATTTGGTGTCTTTTTAACCGACCTGTTCAAACGTCTTTTGAGAGATTTGTATTGAAAATCAGCAAACTTTTAGTTGGTGCTCCGTAAGTATATTATTATTATTACTATTTTCACTTTGGTTAAGTGATAAACTTATCTAAGACTAAGATTACATTAATTTTATATGAAAAAAAAACAAAAAGAATGTAAGTTTTGCTGTTGTAAACAAAAAGCCAGAATTCGCGGGGCGAGTCTACCCATTCGTATTTAGTTTTAATAAAGCATAATAATATAATTTAGAACTTTGTTTATATTAAAATTAAGTCATTTTAAATGAATTTGAGTATATTATTTTAATTCTGCATTGATTAATTTATCATTAATAAGAAAATTTATAGGTTAAATATAAATGTAAATATAATTTTACCTATTTTTTCAATTTTTATATTACAAAATTAACTTTTTTTCGGGAAACATTTAGTCAATTATGCAAATTTGAAGAATTAACACTCCTCAATTAAGTGTCTCTGTTATCTTTCTATGTTCTCCTTTTTTTAATATTTAAATTTGTTTTATGATGCATTCTGATATTTTGCGAAAAGCAATCGCATAGTTATTATGAGCCGTAACATTAACTGTATTTATACTTCTGATTGTTTAAAAGGATTTATTCATGTTAATTATATAGATGAGTCTTATACTCAACGTAAAATTAAATTTAAGAATAAGAAAAAGGGAGAGAGAGAGGTTAAAACATTTAAATTAAATCGTTTATTAACTATAGGTGCTATGAAAAAATTCATCGTGCTTCATTAACAGTCGACATTCTTGAAGAAAAACATTCGATCTTTTTATGAAACTAAAGTCACATAATCAAGTGATTAATGAGAATTCTATAAAGCCATTTAAGCCTAATACAAGAAAAACGAATATCTCAGCGTAAGTACGCTTATTACAGCAGAGTAGTGCTGTATACTTTAGGGATAATGGTTGCCATTTCTCGCAAACTGAAAAAGAAAATGCCTCATTTCTTAGATGATCTAGAATTAAAGTTCAAACTCTAGAAAATTTATTTCTGTGACACGATCTAAGTATCAAAGCAGATCATTCATTTTTACAGTATATCGTTTAGAAAAGTATTTCAGTTGTTCCTTTTGTTCTTTTCAAACCATTAGTAACAATCAATATCGAGTTCCTGTATACTAATATAGTTCAAGCAAATGAAATATTTTAGGTAAAGAGATGTAAAAACTGTTTTATAATCTCTATTTACAATCTAATTCTTGAAAGGAAATTCATATTCGATTGGCCATCAAACACTGTGCCGTACTTACTTATTATTATCTGGGTAAATAAATTTTTACAGGCTTCAAAGAGTTATTTTTTTGTTGATCGGATGCTAAAGAATGATATTTCAGTTGAGCTTCTGGACATGACCAGTAACTGGTCCAGTCTCTTTTTCAATGAAATTTTTTCAGACTATAACATTTTTAATTAAAGATAAATTAAATACATTCATAGGAAGATTTTTGTATGACAATAACTCGAAAAGCAAATGACTATTTTGAATGTATGAAAACATTTAGCAGAATATTTTTCCCTGTGACAGAAAAGAATCACGAGCGCTATAAATAGAATCAAATAATAAAATTTTTATGTGTTCTGTGTGGTCCCAAAAGAGTATATCCAACAAAATTGTGAAGAAGTACACTGTAAGAAACTTCGGATCTAATTACGGTAAAATGAATTGTATGGATTTTACGTTAAAATTAATTTTA
The DNA here is from genome assembly GCF_043381705.1 of Parasteatoda tepidariorum. NCBI lineage: Eukaryota > Metazoa > Arthropoda > Arachnida > Araneae > Theridiidae > Parasteatoda > Parasteatoda tepidariorum. The sequence continues at coordinate 81,791,227 of NC_092204.1, read as the reverse complement.
CGGATGTTGAACTCAGGGAGTAAGTACTTTTTATAGTAATTTTATTTCGAATGTTTTCAGTATGATTGAAAACAACTGACCTATCTTGGTTGTAAATCCAAGCAAAACAACAGTTAGTGAATATCGCTTTTTTTCCCACCACAATATGCTGAAAAACTTTGGACTTGAAAAGGAGGAATATTATTCTTAGTGTTGACGAGAAACTGTTATTCATATTTTTCTACATTCTGTTCTTAGAAATCTAATGAAAGACGAAAAAAAAGTCATTCCGAGGAAGAAATTTAAATCATCTTATTGAATATTTCAGAATAAAAATAACTCAATCAATTTACAAATATCAATTTAGAAAATATGTCAAATATTGCGAGACAGTCTTAGAAAAGGATACACCATTAATAAATAAATACTTTTATTTAAGACATTGCTCTTGGAAATAATTTATGCAACAATAAGCAATTATAACACGCAAAAGGCTTAAAGGTGTAAAATGTTGCGAGGCTGTTTTAGGAAAAGATGAAATGTACCTATTAATAAATAATTACTATAACTTAAGAAACTGTTCTTGGAAATAATTTATGTGACAAAAAATTCTGTGGAATAAGTCTAAATTGTATTTGTGGATTTTTTAGAAGAAATCAAAAATTATGAAAAGAAATAAGAAAATGATAAAAATGTAGTATATATGTTATTAATAATTAGCAAAATATGTTAAAAACGAATAAATAATTTTTCTAATGTCAGTTTTCAAGCTAAATAATTTATCCGTTGAAAAAATCATTAGTGGAAAAAATTGCAATCATTTTTACAAATTTTTACAAATTTTTAGAAATATGAAAAATTGCAAAATTTTCATGCGAAGAGAAATTTAAAAAAATTAGGAAAGGATGAGAGAGTATAGAAAATTATGAAAAAATTGTAATTAATGAATAAATACACTTTTTAGAGTCACAATGTTCTAGCAAATTAATATCTGCTGCAAAAAACCATTCTGCGGAAGAAATCGAAATCGTCTAAACGAATTTTTTAGATAGAAAAAAAATTTCATACGAAAAGAAATTCAAAAACATGTATGAAATGCTGAGAGACAATCATAAATGTTGAAAAATGTGCTATTAATGAATAAATACATTTTTTTATTATGGACTGTATCTCATTTGGTTATAAATCAGTTATGAATTTTTGCTATCCCCGGATAAAAACCATAATATAATAAAAACAAAGTATAGCTTATTTTTTTTGCCTAATATAATTTTTTATTTCGTATTCATAAAAAATAAGAGCATTAAAATTTATTTATTTGAAATACGAGTCTAATAAATTACGACTTCTTTTAGATAAAATAAGCGCCTAAAATACTTATTTTATATTTTTTCTTTAAATCTATTCAATTTCCACATAAATATATTATAATAATTTTGTTGACATTTTATGGAAAACAGAATTCTCTGTAGAAAGTGGTGAATAATGAGAACAGAGAAATATAAAAGGATGCGCAGCTGTGGGACTGCTATAAAAAGTTTGCCCTTAAGCATTGACTTATTTGTGAATTTATCTTTCGTTATTTTTTTTTGTCTCCAAATTGAAAAAAAAATTTTTTTTTTGCCTACAGCGTTTTATGTCCTGCTCCGTTGCATTCTTATGCTGCCACCTCATTATAAAGATATCAAATAAAAATAATGATTTGGTGAGTAAGTATTTTTATGTTCTTTAAATTCATGTAATTGAGTTTCTTTTATTAAAACAAATAAAATAAATCCCGTTTTCTCTGAAAGATATTTATGTATATTTCATAATGAGGTAAAAAAAAAACAAACCTTTTTATTGAAAAACTTAAATATTGTGCAAGCAATACGTAGTGAAATCTCGAATGAAAACATTTTAAGATGCTTTACTTCTGATAAAAGCTTTTGATTATAAACTCTGTAAGAACCATATAAAATTAAATAAATATGCTTTATACTAAAAATGCTTAGGTTTTATATTTTCCAGCATTACTTAAAATATATATGTAAATGAGCGGTGTTTTTTTTTTTTTTTTGGATTCAAAAAGCCTTTACATAATGTAAAATTTACAAAAAGGTAAAAATACAAAAGTTGTTTAGTATATCCTATAAATTTAATTACAGTTATATTGCTAAATTTCTTAATGGTAAAATTTTACTCAGAGATAATAACTACACAAGAAAACTGTTTTGTAATGATATATATTTTTATGGTAAAGTTTGAAAATTCTTTTTTCTCCCTTTCAACAAAGAAAACACAAGAAAACTTATGAAGAAAGCATATTTATGATATATACACCGAAGAGCCATTACATTATGACCACGTACTGAAAATTATTTATATNACTGCTAGCAACCGCCATGGCATTGATTCCACAGGGTGCTGATAGGTAGTCTTAGGTATCTGGTACCAAGCTCTCACCGACTGGTTCGGCAATTCTCTCACATTGCGAGGGGGGAGCGTGGCAACACGAATTTGGTTTTCCAAGTAGGACCACAAATGCTCTATTGGATTAAGGTCAGGTGAATTTGGGGGTCAAGAAAGTCACTGGAATGTTTCCTCGAACCAATCCATGACGATTCGACCCTTATGACATGTTGCATTATCCTGTTGGTAAACACCATCCCCCGCAGGAAAAACTGATGCCATGAATGGGTGAATCTGGTCTGCAACTATGTTCAAGCAGCTTATAGACGTCAGGGATTGTTCTATGAGGATTATGGGTCCTAATGTGTCCCATGTAAACATTGTTCCTGGGCGAGCCCATTGTTTTAGATGGAGGGTGGTCATAATGTAATGGCTCTTCGGTGTATATACAAAAAGAACATACATGAAAACATATACACTTTTTAAAACGAATGCGAACTCTCGATTAGATGCTAAGCTGGAATAAAGTGTTCCTTCACACAGTGTTTTGGGTTGTTCAACATCATATTTTGAAAGATATTACACCACAGTTCTCACAGAGTAAGACATTTGCGATTTTTTTCTCAAAATCGTTATTAATTTTATTAACTGATGATGAGAAGTTTAGAATGTCTAATTAAAGAGCCACTCGGAATCAACCATCAAAACTGCAGGTCATTTATTAGGGTGTCCAGAAAGTGTGGAAAGTAACCTTACAATCATAATCAAAACTTATACGTGTTAAATATGTCGAAAAGATGTATTTAATGACATGAATTTCGAGTCCAGTCATCCTCTCTTGGGTATGAGGCAGGAGGAAACCCCAAAATTTTAAATAGAAAAGCCTATATGTTATAACAGCTTTGTATTCTCCAGCCCTCTCAGCGCTAGTTACAGCTTTTCCGAACCTTTTTTCGCTTCGATCTTTTCTACAGAAAATACCCGATTTCCCTCGCGCTAATTCAATGACAGAGCAGTGCTTAGCTAGAGAATTTTTGAGCAATTTTATCCTGCGGTTTAACGCTTGATGGGCTTGGAAAACGTAGAGTAGAAATGTCTATAAAAAGTAAAGTGTAAAAAGTACTCGCACCTACAGAATTGACATTGCGCCAAAAAAAAAGGAAAAAAAAAGAAAAAAGAACTCGGACTACCTCGAATAACTTTTGACCTAATAATCGGATTTTCGCTTTCTGAGTCTCGATCTTAATGGCTTGAGGGGGTGGCCTCAAATATTTCTAATTAATTAGTGAGACTGACGATACTTGAAGTTACAAAATCACACACAAAAACATACTTTCTCTAAATAAACATACCTTTTTTTCGGCCGCGCATTTAGATTTATTACCCTCTTATTACAGGAAGCAGCCCCTGTCTGGGAAATGCGGTTTGGTCAGGAAAGCGATCCAAAGTTTGAACCCCTTAATGCTAATTTCACTTTTTGCGTATTTTGCCATGTCTGAAGAAATTTTGAAAATTTTTTGCACAGAATTATAAAATTCAGTTGCTCAAACATAATTCCTTAAAAAAATAAATTTTAGTAAATATTTATTATTTTTTTAATAATAGTCGAAAATGTTTGTATTGCATACATTTGTTTACATCATTTAAAAGTAGGTAATTTCACATGGCAAAATACAAAATTTGAGCAAAAGCGGTCAAATTGTTCTTGAGAAATAAATTTTTTAAAAAGTCGGATATTTAAAATTCGATTTCTCTGGAACTATTCAACCAACTATTCCACCGATTTTGCTCAAATTTTGTATTTTTTTCATGTTAAATTACCTACTTTTAAAGAGTGTAAGAAATTGTATCCCTAACCATTAAATTTTTTTCCGACCATTAATAAGTAAAATAATAAAAAGTAATAAATATTTACTAAAATTTATTTTTTTCATGGAATTATTTTTGAGCTAACCATGTTTAAAAATTTGTAATTTTTTTTTCAATTCTCTTAAAAAGCCTTCGAGATATGGTGAAATACATACAAAGTAAAGCTAACATTAAGAGGTCCAAACTTTGGATCGCTTTCCTGACCAAACTATGGGGACCATGTTTCCAAGGTTGCGGTTTCCCCGTATATTTTGAGGGTCAGACATCCAAATCCGTCAAAAAAAAAGTATGTTTGGTCAGAGAAAGTACGTTTTTGTGTCTGATTTCGTAACTTAAAATATCATCTGCAGTAATTATTTAGCATATTTGAGATCGAATGAAGATTGAGTCTTAGAACGTGAAGATCCGATCTCTAGGATCAAATATTATTCAGGGTAATCCATTTTTTTTGCGCTGTACGTCTTGGTTTGCAACTTTCTAACTGGCGAAACACATAGGCTATAATTGAAAAGTAAAAGCGAGGTTCCACAAATTGTTTAATGTGGATAAATCAACGCTACATAGGAAAAAAATAGCCGTGTTTGATTTCGTTAAAAAAAATTATTTGCGGTGAATTTGGAAGTGATAAACGAATTAACACTGTAGAACTTAATACTTTTTTCTATTGCTAAGTAACTGCCATATGTTTACATTATATAAGACAAAGTAAAACTCGTTTTATTTGAAGAGAGAGGCCTTTTTTCGTACTTAGTCAGCGCAAATGCCTAGGGATAGGAGAAACCACAAAAAGAAAAGATACATCTCATGAGAAATTTTTTTTGCTAGTGTCACAAATACCATTCCGTTGCCGCGTTAGGAAGATTGCGGCTTAATGAATCAAGGGCTTATTGTGTAATTGAGTCGGCTTAAATTACTATTAATTAATTGAAATTTTGTTTTTAGTATACGGTTTTCAGGAACAAATTCTAATAAATTTTCCGTTTTAGACTAAATTTTGCCTTGTTCAGAGCATTTATTTGTCAGAAATTACAGTATTACGAACAGTATCAATCCTGATAACAGAAATTGTTTTCTAAAATACGAGTATAGATCAAGGTAATCATTTTTGCCTTCACCTTCTCATGAAATGAATTAAAACAATTAAACATTTTTAGTTTTATACAGTCAAACGCTGCTATAAGATTTTGATTTGGGAAAAATGTTTGTCACTTTAGTAAAAATTCAGGTTTGTATTCTATGTAAGCAATGTTAATAGTTGAAAACAAAGTTTTGATAAGCAAAGAACTAACAAATGCGCAAATTAAAAAAGAATTAAGCAAGAGTAACTCACAAGAAAGCGTGCGAAAATGATGCACACTCGATTTCACAAAAATCCTATATACATCACCTAACAAAAAATAACAAGTGACAATACTTTCTTCTCAGTTTTTTTACGTGCAACATTAAGAAAATAGAACACACCTTTCGACAGTCGATTAATTTGAATTATATACTGGAGTACATAAATGTATTTATTAACATTCTTAATATTTTTCATAAAACTAGGTAGCAATTTTTTTAAATAGTATATTTTAAGCAAGATCAACTTATTACATTGTGTCAAAATTCTTTTAATTAAAATTATAGTAATTAATTAAAATTTCGACTATGGTGAGCTTGAAATGTTTCGAGTAAAAATATTATTTTATTTGATTGCTCTTATCAAAAGATTATAATTACCCTTCGGCAATATTTCTTCATGTAAGATTCCCACAAGTAGAAAATACTTTCGATTTAAAGAATATTTTCTTATTCTTTAATGGTATTTAGGATTTTATTAAGTGAAAGAGCAAAATACGAAATATTCTAAAATTATAACAACGTAGAATTTTTAAATTACATTTTTCAATGCTTAGGGTCAAAAATTAAAGCATTATGTAAACAGATAAAGATAGAGAGCAATGGTCTACGCTAGGGGGAACTTCTATCTTCGAATAAACGGATAATTAAAAGAATAACAATACAAGCTATATATTTTTTCCGAATAATGTACTAAGAATTTGTAATGGGTAGCTTTTCAATGGGAATTTATTCAAATTGGAATTTAAATTCATTTTTATATTAATAATATTAGGTTAGAAAAATATTAATGAGGAAATTAATTATATTTTACTTTTTCAATCAACATTGTTCATTAAATTAGCACACCAATTATTAAGCACCATCTATTATTTACGTATAGAAAGACTTAGATAAAAGAAAATCTTTTTTTAAGAATAATTTACAAACATATTATAGCATATGTATGGGTTTTCAAAAAGTTTAACACCCTTCGTTTCGATTTGTATTAATATAAAAATTCTCGCTCGTATCAAAAAATTATAAAAAAAAATAATAAAGTGCCCCTCAGTTGAACTCCTCAAATGCAGCATTTAAAAATATTACATAAATAAAGCACGAAAAGGCGTAGTAACGAAATTGAAAGTTGAACCCTACTAGTGAGGGCTACGTATTTGAACTCGTCTCATATCATACTTGCATTATCAGAGATTTAAGCGCCACCTTTGCTTTAGGTACAGAAAGATAGGGACATAAGAAAAGTTTTAAAAAAATATTTTACGAATATATTATAGCATATGTGTATGTTTTTAGAAAATCTGATTCCAATCCTGTAACTTGATGTTAATGTTAAACTTCTCCCTCACATGCCGGAAAATTTTAAAACAATTATTAAAAATTATTTTTTAAAATTATTTATAAACTATCTAAAGTTATTAATAGTTCTAATAAATTAAAAGTAGTTTCTTGGTGTTTTTTCTGAAAAGTTATTGTGGGGCACGTGCCCTCCTGTGCCCCGCCCCCGACGCTGTACCTATATCTTCGGCTGACGCAATTTCGAAAGATATTTAACATTCATTCATTATATTAAATTTCAAGGAAATTTGTTAAGATATAGATGGCAGTGTAGTTAGATTTTCAGAATATCACTTGATGTAAGGGTCAAAATTTATTTCTTCAAGCTTTCTAGAAATTATTTGCTCATAAATTTCTATACATAAGGCAATACATACAAGAGAATCATTTCGTGTAAGAAGCGCAGTTTGCCTTTATGTTTGATGAGCAGTACCTGTCCCTACCCAATAAATATCTATTCTACAGAGACATGCACAGCATACGCATGGTAAAGAAGTTCTTTTAGAAGAATCAGGCATCAAAAATTCTTCTGATTTCAAGGAAGATTTCGAATACTATTGAAAGAAATGGATAACGTTTTAAGTTTGCGTATATATACAAGCCTTTAAAATTATCTTTTAGTTCTTATTTTATTTTATATTTTATACCCGGCGTTGAAAAGCTGACCTAATTCTGAGTTTACGACTATCAATGTTCAACTCCGTAGCCATATAATTTTGAATCTAACCCAAAAGACAAGGGTAACTCCTAAATCAATTCTTGGAACAAGCTACCCTTTATGGAGAATATTTGACGGAACCAATCAACATTTTCGTTATATGGAAAAGAAAACCGCAAAATCTTCCCACGGTTTGTCTGATGGCAAAGGGATTCTTACCAACCATTGAGAATATTTTACGTTAGTTTAGTACTGAAGATATATTACGTAGGGAGGTTTGAGACTCAGCGTTGACACTGCAATATTTTCTATATTTTCTTCATCAATGAAGACTTTCCAATATCTCTTTTTACTCCTCAATTTGTGACCCTGTCTACTACTAAAACCTACTGAATTTGTAATCCTACTAAACTCTCATTCAGGTATGGAAAGTAGCACCATAAAGCTGCTTAACACAAAAAAAGTCTACCATTTTCCATCGCTTACGATGAGTGAAACAACTAGATAAACTAATTAAACCTTATTCCACGGTTCATTTGATAAATATAACTCAACCCCTACCTAACTTCAATGTATATTACCTTGCGAAAAGCCTAGTTCAAATATCTAGTTAAATTTTTCTACGGTTTTGAAACTTTTCTAGTTGCAAGTGGTTAAAAAACCGTATAGTTATGTATTCATATTTTCTTACAACTATATTAGTTGTAAACAGTATCAAAACCGAAAAGGTAAAAAAATGTTCTTTCCGTCAACTTTACGGCCAATTGGATGGGTAGATTGCTGCCGGTTATTTTACCGAAATTTTAGAAGGAAAATTCTAACAGTGTTGGACTATAACTAAAATTAACATGTTTTCTGTTAAAAATTAAGTAATTTTGATAAAATTAAGCTGCGATGAATTAAAGCCATGCATAATGGAAAGCTTTTTCAAGTTCATGTTGTTTAGGTTGCCTTTCTCAATAAAAATGGTTAAAAGTGAAATGAAGCTCATACAACAGAATTTCTTCACTCATTATTTTACACGTTACACTATAAAAATTTTGCAATTACTAAATAAATGTTAAAGGATAAAAAGAATAATAGATAAATTTATAATTTCTCCTGTAAAAACACGTTTTTTTTAATAAAATTAAGTTTGGATGTAAAAAAAAATGCATATTAGGAAGCTTTTTCATATTCATGTAATAAGCTACCTTTCCAAAGAAAAGTGGTTAAAAGTGAAAAGAAGCTTATTCAACATCATTTCCGAATATCTTTTTAAGACTGGCATTTTTTTTCTATGTGCTGATAATGCAGTTAAGCTACAAAAGTGAATAGTTTTTTAAATACATTATCAGTTCCTTTTCAATTTTTTGGTGTGCTTAGAAAAACCCATGTTTATGTGAAGATATATTTTCTTTTCATCTGCAAGGTTTCGCACAAAAAAACTTCTTTAAAAACATGTTTTTTTCAAGAAAGAAATATTTTTGCCGCCAGGGAGATGTGTATCTAGGAAAATTCTCCGATAAAAAGAATGTATAAAATAGTTTCCTAAAAGAATTTTTAAGGAATACTGTGCATTATCCGTGATAGTTTCTTACGTAACCGGAACAGTTGTAAATGCAAATTGATGACATATAAATTGAAGAAATTTGTTTATTAACATAATTTAGGAGTTTGATCGGCATTAATGTAATTTGAATCTTATTAATAGGACAATCTCTATCTTCAAGAAGTCATTTTTTCAGGATATATTTTGCAGCAAAGAAATTGTCAATTTCCATGTTTTACTTTTCTCTTTATCATAATTTTCTACGGTTCCATACATACTTTCTTTACATTTGTTCTACCAAGTTGTATGATGCCTACTTTTTAGTTTTCATAGGTTATAAACGAATTTAATTTAATACATTTCCTTATAAATATGAGTTTGCTCTTACAATGAAAACTTTTATAAATGAAATAAAATATAGTTTTTTACTTCAGAGCGCTCTAGGATGTGTTCTATTCCTTCAAATTAAGTAAAATTTGAACCACAGATAATTCAAGGGATGCAATTTACATTTATTAAAAAAGTATATAAGTTCACCGATAGATGGGGATAAAACAGAAATGTTATTTATTCGTAAACATAAAAAATGCGAAACATCATTTACTTTACAGCTCATGTCTGTTGGTAATATTTTGTGGATAAATTATAGCAGATTCTGCGCGAGCATTAGTTATTGCGTTGCACAGCATCTTACATCGCAAGAAAAAGCGTTACTGCACTTTCAGAAGGAAAAAAATTCTCACTTTTGATAACTAAGCAATCTTACAACTACCTGTCGTTAATTTTAAGAATTCTTTCACCACAAAACCACGTGATTTGTGACGAAACGGAAAATCTAAAATGTATGACAAAAATGTCGCCTCGATTCGAAACCTTACCGTAGTGCATTGTGGGAGATTGTTACATTCTGTATGATGCCCAAGGAGTTGACCTCGTACTAGGAAGATCCCGGATTCGAAATCCCGCTTCGGGCTTTGTTCTCTCTGATCTCTTTGTTTTCCATCTGTTATTGCGGTGGCGTTGACTCATCAATGTGTTGCCCTAGACTAAGTGATTATTAAAAAAGTTAGATACATTTGGCACTAATGGTTTTTTCTCTCTTTTTTTTTGAAAAAAATAGAATAACGAAGTATTTCTTTACTTTTGACGAAATTCGTTTCTTCAAGGAAGTGATCATAGTTATTCCGCCACTTTGCAAAAATGTTCGCTCCGAGCATATATCAGGAAACGGTTTAGTCAAAAACGAAGAAAATTTAATGAAATTTGAGTATAAATTTTTTGCAGAGTGGTAAAATTGTTCCATCAGAATCAGCAGAATCACGTTGCAGCTGTAAACGAATCTTCTCATTCAAAACCTATTTAAAAATATAACTTTTACATTATTTCACATGTTAAAGCTTACATTTATTTCAGCTCTACCTATCTGTGAATTTATACTATCTTTTATTTAAGAAATGTCAATTAACAGCGTTTCAAATTACATCTCATTTTGACCAAAAGAGCTCATTTTACTGCCTTTTGAAGTCAAATTTCTAATATAATTTAGTACTGATGATATAACTAAATATCAAGATAATTAAACGAGTTTTATTTATCAGAAATAATTTAATTTCCATTGTTTGATAAATAGAATTCAAGTTACAATTCATCAATACTTATTTTAAATTTTAATATTCCCAATAATAGAATATCCTCAAGGACTTAAAAATTCATGAAGCATAAGAAAAATATGTTTTATATCGTTAAGCTCTTCAGTTGAAATTAAAATAATGAATTTCTTTCGAGATTTAAGCAGCTTTTTACCACAACCAAAATATGAAAATTACTTAAAGTTTTATAGAATAAAGAATTACTTATAATTTTTGAGGCATAGAAAGTATTTATTTAATATGTAATTATCGAGACGTTTCGTGGTTAAATGAAAAGAAATTACGAAAAATTAAAGTGAAGCTTGTACCAGATTTTAATTCGATTTTCACAAAATTTGCATTAACGAGATAAAGAGACGAAATGATTTAGTTTAAATTATTAAAATTTTTGAATTCTTCTTTCTAAGAATTGAATTATTTTATGTGGAAGTATTTTTTCTTACTTCTTAGGTATTAAAGTTGCAAACATTTACATAAAGAACATTCATTTTACAATGCATTAAAAGATAAAATATCGCTTTGGCATAGTAAAACCCTAAAATTAGGCATGTTAGAAATATTTGGATGATTCAAATATTTCTTAATTGAGATTAAATTTGCTGTTAATAAATATGCTTAAAAAAATTATTTTCTTGATTAGATTTTTTAAATACTTTTTTCATAATTTAGTTTTATTCTTTTAAAAAGATAAATGTATTTAGACGTTTTCGTCTGTATTCTAAAAACAACGTTTCTAAAATCATATTACATTTTTAGAAAGTATACAAAAGTTATAAAAATGTAGGAACCACATTATTTCTTTTTTCTTTTTTCAAATGGCAGGCACTGAACTTTATTCTTCGCCTTAGAAGATGCTGGAATCGTTACTCATTTCACGTCACCCAGTTGGCACCTGTGAACCAAAGTCACGGAGGCGAGCAACATTACCCACGCCACACTGCCACAAACCCGTTCATAGGGTGAACCACATTCACACATCACACACAACAGAGGACAACACATAGAGAGAAACATCCATGCCCAGAGCAGGATTCGAACCCACAGTCACTGGCTTCGCAGTCAGGCACGCTAACCGCTCGGCCACCTGGCTGGCAGTAACCACAATATGATAACAAACATTTTTGCTATGACGTTATCCAAGTAATAAAATGCTCTGATACTATAAGACATAGTTTTGAGGTGTTTTGTTTGTGAAATATTAAAATAAAACTAACTGTAATTAATAACGTAAAATTAATCGCAAAAGGAAACTTTCTATTAAATATCAACATAGTTTCAAACATGAACTTTTTTATAATAAAAATATTTCTCGTTGTGAAACTTTTTATGCACTAAAATCTATAATTGAAAAACGTTTAGTAATTATTTTCCTCTCTCAATTTTTCTTCTTCTAATATTCAATGCGTATTGAAATAAAATAATTTTATTTTAAATCGTCGTTAAATACCCTGTGGTATATTGATACAATGTGTGTACATTAATAGGGAGAACGAGATGTTTATAAAAAGCATCCTAATAAAAGAAGAGAAAAACGGCAGAGAGAAAAATATACGATACATGCATATTGCATCACATACTGCATCACATAGTTAAAGCAAAATAATAAAAAATTTTGTCAACAGAGAGCGCTACAGACTGAAAAAAAAATAAGGCAATGTTTTCATTATATCTGAACTTATTGCAATTGCGTCAGTTATTTTTGTCCTCAGACTATATCATGTTCTTGTTGAAAATGGTGTTTACTTTGAAATTGTTCAATGCAATCTGTTGACTACTTCTGTTTTCATACCTATTTTTATAACTTGAGGAGAATAAACATTTCTCTTCCTAAACAGAACACGGCAAACCATGCATTTCTATTTCCTTCAGTTTTCTTTAATTTGATTTCTCTATCATTGGTCTTTTTGGGACACCCAGTGAAAAAAACTTTTTACAGAAACATTATTATTTTCCTTTTCCCAATTTTGTTAAATTTCGGAGACAACAGAACTGATTAAAGCATGTTTAAACGGTATCAAAATTAGGCGGGCTCCTCTTTCTTTAATCTCAACTACTATTAATGATGCTTTTGAGGAACACATCGTATTTATTTAACATTCCCCAATCTGATAGTGAGTTATTTAAATCTCAGTTCATGAATCTCTCTGAGTGGCACGACAGCCCATAGGGGGCCAAGGCCTACAGTGCCCAACTCAGTTTTCTTGGCCTTGGGCTCTGGGGTGCAGGAGCAGATGTTTCGGTTAGGTGGTCAGCTGAACACGAAACCACCAGTGTTTAGTTCCCCAAGCATTCTTGGTACTCATTTATCGACCCACTGAAGGGATGGAAGGCTGAGTCAACCTTGCCCGGCCCGAGGATGGAACCCAGGACCTGTTCATGATTCAGCTCATCTAAATTCATCCGGTTATTGTCTAGCTCTTTCAGAATTAAGAACCATAACTTCTTAATTATAGGGAATTATTAAGAATTTGTTATTATTATCCAAAATTAATAAACGCTCCAACAAATATTTTATTGGGAATGGTCTGATAGGCAGCATTTTTTTTAATCAATTAACTGTCAAAAGCGACATCTTTTGCCAAATTTTGTAACTAAGTAGAGTGTAGTAAACCTTGCTTTCCATCCTTTTTGGATTTTCCTTAAATGATTTTTCCCCTCCGCAGAGGATCAAAATTGTGATGGCATGTCTTCGGATCATCCTCCGGGATGTTTCCCAGACCGTCGCCAATAGCCCATTGTGCTCTAGTGCGAAGTAAATTAACAACAACTTTAAATGATTTGATCTAAGTACGATATTTTTGGGAAAACTCACCAAAAATAATAAAGTAATATTTTAACGGAAAATATTTCAGTTTCCTCTTCACAATATTCCGAACTTTGGAGACATTTCAACAGTACTAAATAAAGCAAATATCTGACGCATTAAAATTAAGCGGCCATTTGACTAAGCGGCCATTAGACCATTATAATACTCTTTCCTTCATCTCATCTATTACTGATGACAGAATCTAAATGCCTTCCAATGCTTATCTTATTTACTTACTTTCCACAATTTAATAGTCAGGGATTCTAATCTCATTTTATTATTCAGCTCATCTAAATTCCTCCTGCTATTGACCAACTACTTTAGAGTTTCCTCTATAACTTCTTAATCACAGTGAATTACTTGCAATGTACTATTATGATCCAAAATTTACAGACGCTTGAACAAATATTTTATTTGAAATGGTCTGGCTGACAGCAAAAAGAATTTTTACAGTTTCCAGTCATAATTGCCATTTTTTGAAACTATTTCTGAAATTTGGTGAGAATAAATCTTCAAATAACCTAAAGAGAGCGTAAAAAAACGTAATTTTTGATATCTTTCGGTTTTTCGGTTATAGATCTTATTTAAATCGGATATTTTTAGGACAACTTAGTGAAAATAATAAAGTAATGTTTCAACACAAAATATTTCAGTTTCCTCTTAATAATTTTCCCGAATTTCAAAGATATTTCAACAGTGCAGGATAAAGGAAATATCTGAGGCATCAAAATTAAGCGGGCTCTTAGGCCATCGGACTACCCTTTCCTTCAGCTCATCTATTACAAATGACAGAATCTAAATGCCTTCCAAATACGTATCGTATTTACTTACGTTCCGCAATTTAATAGTGAGGGATTCGAATCTCAGTTCATTATTCAGCTCATCTAAATTCCTCCTGTTATTGACCAGCTACTTCAGAGTTCCATTCATATCTTCTTAATCACAGTGAAGAATTTGGAATTAATTATGCGGTTCCTTTCCTCAAATTTATGAATAACTAATATCGTCGTAAAATTAGATTATTTGATAGTCGGCGAATATGTTCTCATCCTCATTTAAAATTTCGGACTGTAAAGTGGTTTAAAACTATGAATTCTCATTATCTCTCTGTCAAATTTGGTAGAATGGTTGTTTGAAAGCAATAGTTGTGTTATTTGAGAAAATTCTATACGTTTCAAACAGATAAAAATAGAAAGCATTTGACCGATTTAAGATATATTCTGTCGTCATTAATGGTTTATCCATTTAAAAGATTCTTTGGTAGTTAAGCTTATTCGAATAGAGCTAAATAATTGTTATTGAAACATTTTTTTTTTGTCACGGGTTTAAAGAAAAAATGCATATTGCATTCTATTCGTTCCGCCTGCTACGTCTTTTCGCCTAACTCGACAGTCAATGCGTATATGTCTTAAACTACTTGACAGTCGGAGTTAGTACAATCTTGATTTAGTTAAGCAAAAGAACTTAGCAGTCAGATAGAGAGCAGTTTAAAATTCATTTTATTATATATATATATATATATATATATAGTTCGATTGGGATTGAATTTAGTTTTTCTTAATAAGCAGTTGAGTTTTTGAATTATTAATTTGTGAAAATTTATTTTATCATATTACCCATTTAAATCTTTTTAGTTGCTTATATAACTTTTTCGAAAGCATAAGAGTCAAATTAAAAAAAAAAAAAACTAACCTCAACTTTGTGCTGCATGATCATTTGTATTNATATATATATGTATAAAATGCAACAGTTGGTAATCCAATCGTCATTTTTGTGAAAGATGGACTTTATCCGTTCTTCCCTCTCTGTTAAGTATACTATAAATGAAACCTCTTGGTCTTCATTTATAGTATACTTAACACACGGAGAAAAATTCTATTAAAATTACCGTCCCTTATGGTAACAGCATATTTGATATAAAACATAATTCTGGTTAATAAAACCAAAATATATGGAATTTAAACTATTTATTTGGTCCGTTCATATAGTAAAGGTTTACGAGAAATTATGGTTTTCAAAATTATGGTTCCTTGCTAACACATTTAAAGAAAATACAAAACTGGAAATTTTATTTTCTCGAATAAATGGTTTTTATGCCATGTTCTATGGTATTATGATAAATCTACCAAAATTTACTGCATTTACCAAATTGTATCGCATATTATAAAGTCATAATTTTTTTAAATATTTTTTACCGAAACGCTTTAGTAAAAAATACCGAACTCTTTGGGTTTCTTATAGGGCTAGAAACACGGTTAATTTTACCATATTCTGATAGTTTTGGCCATATTTGTTTGCGTGGAATCAAAGTAATTCTGTTGTAATTATGAAAAACAAAGCATAGTTAATGAAATATCTCTTAATTATAAATTTACTATTAAATGGAAAAAACTGATGCACATTTTTCCGTGTAATTATGTAAAATAACTGCAATGAAATATGCAATTTTTAAAAAATTCTGGTATCTAATTTTAATGGAGTATTCAAAATTCCAGAAGCCTTATAAAAAGTAAGGTTATTTTTTGGAATATTTGTTTAATTCTTAATTGGTTATGTAAAAATGCTTTCGCAATTAGCAACAGCAAATGAAGTCATTAGAATAATTTTCTGGAACTACATGTCATTTTGAAATTCATTTTTCCTCGAGATATTACTAATTACTGCTCCGAGCAGAAAGTTTCGTGAAAAAGATAGCTGAAATAAAAAAGGGCTATCAAAGTTTGTTTGATATTGACATATTAATTATCCAAAAATGAAATGTAAATTTCCTAATGCTAATTACTTTTCCAACGTTATTCTACCAATTAATCAGTTATTTAGACATTGCAATCCATCACAATGCATGAAAAACTCTGAAATTCATGTTGTGAATATAAGAAAAAAGAAGCATTATTTCATTAAAATGAGCTTAATTGGGGAATTAGAGATTTAACTTTAATTAGCTTATTTGTTTTTAGAATAATATGGACAATATTAATAATAAAAGTAACTAATTATTCTGAAACTTTAATGTTAAAAAAATGGCAAAAGATTGACGAAGAGTAAGTCGACGTGTTATTTTGTTTAATATTGTCAATTTATTAATTTATTTCGTTTATTTCTTATATTATATGTGAAGCCATAATTTTTTAAAAATCCTTATTTTTGTGTATAAACTTCTAAGGGAATAAGGGCATACCATCTGGATTAAAATTATATAGGAACCCATGCCCGGATAAGTCGTCATACGTCATTAGTGACCCTTACCTAAAATGTGCTTCTGAACGTATCATAATAGGAAAGTGCCTCTATCCACGTACGCTGACATTTACGGGTACAGGATCTTATGCAATTTTAATCCTGATGATGTACTCTAATTCTCTTAGAAGTTTGTACCATTATTTACACTACTCCCTGTCATATTAAAAGTTTTTTAACTTGTACATGTCGATAAAAAATCGACTAACAATTTCATTGAAAAAATTCTGCAGCTTTAGGAGTTCCAAATTCAGATTTGAAATTATCCCCAAATCCGAATTTGGCACTATTAAGTATTTGCATAAATGTATTAAAGCATTTGACCCCCAGAGTAATTGATTTATTTTAATGCAATGGTAATATACTACGACTATTTTTTTTTATATACTTGAATGCAATCAACTTAAATTATAGTTTTAATTTCAGTAAGCTAATAATTAAAAGAAAATTACGAAATTTGGTAGAAAAGTATGTTATTTGAATAAACATTATTATTATTTTGTAGCATTAGAGATTGTAATTCCTTAACTATACTATGTAGGATTTCAACAAAAAAAAAAACATTTCACGAATTTAATTTCTATATCATTTACACCCAAAAGCAAAACCATGAACTCTTCTTTTCATGGATTCCACAATTTTTATAAATTTAAAAATTTGTGTCAAAAACCACACTATTTGTTACATATATTTATATTATTAATTTTGTCTACAAAAACAAACTCTTTGGGTGAAGGCTTTCGATAAATATCATTCTGGTAATTAAAATAATAAATTTTTAAATGGTATTTGTTTTTACAAAAATGAAGAAAACTGATTTATTTTAAATTGTGTAAGTTTTTAGAAACTAACTGAACTTCAGAAACTTGTCTTTAGAAATTAACTTCAGCTGCACTGATTTGCGTTTTAAAAAATACTAATATTTTCTTTTATAGAAAAACAGATATTTATAAATAAATTTTTTTTTGTCTCATTACATTTCTTAATTTTATTACATTGCAAGTATTTCTAACTATCATAAACTTTCCTTTTCGATAATTCAAAAATATACCTAAAAAAATAAATTATTATTTTTTAAACAGGGAAAAAATTTCTAGTAAAATTACTGTACTGTATGCTTATGTTAAATGCTTGTAAAAATACCATAATTTTAGTTAAAGAAACCAAAATAAGGCATTTAAACAATTCATTTCATAGATTTTCCATTCATATGATAACGGATCATCGGAAACTCTGGCTTTCAAAATTATATTTCTTATTACTAAACATTTAATAAAAAATATAGAACTGAAGGATAAATTTATTCGAATGAATGGTTTTTATGCTATGCTCTAAGGTATGATAAAAATTATCAAATTTTACCATATTTACCAAATTTTATCACATATTATAAAAGCATAATTAATTATTAACTGTACTAAAATAACTACCAAAGCGTTTGTATATTTCTTTCTGAAAGAATAATATAACTGATATATTTATTCACAACTTGATTATATTATTTAAACCGTTTTCTTAAAATTATCTAATTTTCTTCTTTTTGGCTTAATTTCTATACTATCAGAAATATTGTTGCAATATTAAATCATAATATCTGTTCATTGAATCATTATAAGGTTAAAATTTACTGGAATGTCAATAAAGTGTTAAAATCAAGCCATATCAACATTAAAGTTGCAGTAAGGTTGAAAGATCTTAAGATTCATGCCTTAAATTATAAAACTAGTATGTTTCGAAAAGAAAGATGGCTTCTGAGCAATGATGAACACATTACCATAATTACACCATTAGTCACGAAAATGTGGAACAGTAACCTCCATGACCACTATGGCCCTTGGAGGGCTGTTGCAGGAATGGCTCACAATGAAAATAATTTAATTTTTTACTTTAAACAATGTAGCATTTCATTTAATAAAAAATAGTTTTCGTCATATTCTTTTCTCATTTAATTACGTTAAATGAAAAAGAGAACATCAATATCATTGAAATTTAAAATAATACTGGGAAAAAAATTCTGGTAAAATTATCGTACTGACAATGACATTTCTGATAAGGAAACCCTTATAATTCTGGTTAATAAAACCAAACATTTGCAGTATTTAAATCCTTCATTTGGCAATTTTTCCAATTACGGAAGTAACGGATTACCGGAAGTTCTGGTTTTCAAAATTATAGTGTTTATTATCACTTATTTAGTAAAAATTATCAAACTGAAAGTCAATTTAACTGAATAAACAGTTTTCATGCCATGCTCTAAGGTATAACGCTAAATTACCAAATTTTTCCACTTTTATTAAATTTTGACACAAATCGTATTTCATTGTTAATTTTACTAAAATCATTTCCAAAGTATTCCGGTAAAAATTACCGAGAGTTTTGGTGTTCCCTTAGAACCAGAAATATGGCAACTTTTACCATATTCTTGTAGTTTGGACCATACTTTTTTCCACTGCGTACTATGTTTAAAAAAAAGCGTTTCTTCAAGAGTTTTTAGTAAAACTTTTTAAAGACTCTAAAAAACGTAGTTTTTCACTAAGGAGTACATGAGTATTTACCGAAGGGATTCAAAAAAATCTAAATTATTCATCATATGAATTTTAAAACACGCCACTAAGTTCCTTTTCAAAACCCTAGAGATGGAATTTCGAAAGCGAATTCATCTTAAATACGAAAGAGTATGGCATATGGGTTTTACATTACATATGCAAGATTGTAATCTCTTTTCGATATTTTTTCTTTGTCGTGCTGATCTTATTCGGCAACTATACCTTACTATTTTTAAAAGTAGTATTTACGTTTTCGTTTTATTTTGCAAAACAAAGGATTTAGGGAATAAAATCTTTGGTTGGTCTAGTTTTGAAATAAAATATATTTTATTTCAATTTTGTATATTAATATTAAAATACTGTCTATTTCTTGCCATAAATACATTTTTATGCAAATTTATTTATTTATTTAAGCAAAATGGGACTTACTCAAACATGGAGCAGTCAAATAAATATCATTTGCGATGTTGAAGTTTTAAGCTACTATTACATTTTGTTTCAAATCATAAGTCTATTTGGGCAAATTTGAAAATAGTTTAAAAATGAAATATTGGTGCACTGAGAAATTGAGTACTGTCAAACTATCAAAATATATTAAAATTTACAGTGTTTCCGGCTCTAAGACACCATCAAGTCCAGTAGTTCTTACTGAAGCGCTGTTAATGATTTTGGTAAAATTAACAATAAAATATTGTTTTACAATATGCATTTAAATTTGGTAAATGTGGTAAAATTTTGTATAATGAATCCTTCAGGCAGAGTATAAAGACTATATATTTATATAGACCATTGACTTTTCAGTTTTGTATTTTTTACGAAATGTGTGGTAATAAGAATTATAACTTTTAAAACCAGAATTTTCAGTAAACCGTTACCATAAGAATGATTAAAGTACCGTATATTGTAGTTTTATAACCAGAATTATGCTTTTTTTTAAGCCAGAAATGTCATTACCGGACAATGCGATAAATTTACCAGAATTTATGAAAATGATTATTTGGTTTTAGAAATATGAAGTGTCAGAAATTTTATTTCTCGGAATCTATTCAATCGATTTCATTCAAATTTTCAATTTTGGCACCTAAAATTACGTTGCTTAATATAATCTGAGAAATATCATTTGTTACAATTCAAGAAACTGTCGATTATTTTTAAATTAAATATTAATTTAAAAATAATAAATGACTTTAAAACTATTTTTCTTTTTAAAAATAGTCTTTTTGTAGGTTAGTACATAAATGATAGTAGAAATGTTTTAATTTACTTATTTAATTATGAGGAAAAGAAATTTTTTTATCTTCAAGTATGAAAACCCGATGCTTACATCAAAAGTTATTCAGGATGCTAGTATTTATTTTTGACGACAGTATACTCGTAATTTGTACTTATATTTTAGATTTGTCTCATTTTTAACTCCAAAAATTATACAATTACACAAATATTCAATTTTACAAGAACTGAATAAGATTCTTAAAATAAAGACAATTTATTTTCGTATCATCATATATACTAGAGTTAATCATAAAAATGGAAACTTAAATAATTCTTAGTTACTTTTTTCCCCTCAAAATAGTATTTCAATATATCCCTATTTCTTTGTGCATTAGTTCATTAGAAAAACAAGCGCATTTTACGGGATCATATTTCCCGGATAACGCTGCCATATTTTTTTCTAAATTTGCCTGTATGCTCACTTTTATGTGTTCATTTATTTTTATGCTTTAGAAACAGTCTCGTTTATTTCACCAAAATGTCATTTTTTAAGGTTCTTTTCTTTATAGTATAATGTTAGCGTTGAGTTGTTCTTGTAGTAAAGGAAATATATTTTTCGTCATTCGAGTTAAAAAAAAAATCTTGTTAAATTTCAAAAATTGGAGTTGTGGTCGCGGTTTGCTAATCTTGTAAATTGTTTTAACAGAGTTCTGAAGAACTGTTTTTAAAAAATGGTAACATATGGCTACTTTTAGAAATCAAAGAATGATTAACTTTTGAAGGAATGATTACGCAAGTGAGTTATGATTTTTTGTAATTAAAATTTTCATGGAAAAATTTTGTAGCCAGAAAAGTTTGCCTCATTCATATTTTTGCTCAAATATGTGATTACATTTGACTAATTTTTAAAAGGTTTTTTTACTGAGATATAAGTATGATTAAAACTACCATAATATGGTAAAATTTGCCATGTTTCTGGCTATATCGGAACATCGAAAAGCTCTGTAATTTTTGCCGAAGTGCTTTAATGATTTTGGTAAAATTAACAATAAAATATAATTTTATAATACGTGATGAAATTTGACAAATGTGGTAAAATTTGGTTATTATATCATGATACCTCAGAGCATAGCTCAAAAATCATTTATTCTGTTAAATTTACTTTTCAGTTTTGTATTTTTTATTAAATGTTTGTTAATAAGAATTAGAGTTTTGAAAACCAGAATTTTTGGTAAACATTTACCACATGAATGGAAAAATTACCAAATGAATTATTTTAACATCGTATATTTTACTTTTATTAACCAGAAATATGAGTTTGTTTTACCCGAAATGTCCTTACCATACTACACGGTAGTTTTATTACAATTTTTTTCTCTCCGTGTGCAGTTGTGTTATATACAAAGTATGTATAACATTATCACGTATATTTTATCAGGCATTACAAAACTTAATATCAATTATACTTATAATGCACTTATCATGAAGTTTTTGGTTAAATTTTTTTTATTATTTCAATTTAAAAACCTTAAAAACTGTTGCTTCTTTTAGTTATATGTTTATACGATCAATTTTAAATTTGTTTTGAGTAAAATTGTAACACTGATTTATCTAGTTATGATTTCAGATCAGCATTAAAGTGTCAGAAGATGTGAAAATTTTATTTTCGAAATTTAACTCGTTGAAAAATTGAAATTTCAGCTTTACACTTTTTTTAGAAAACGTATTCAAAACGAAATTTAGTGCATTGATATTACTGTAAATTGATTCTTCATTTATCGAGTTTCTATTATTTAACATCTATCTATATACATCGATCTATATAATATCTAATATCTATATAATATCTATAATATCTAATATCTATATAATATCTATAATATCTAATAATAATCTCATAATCAATAATGCCAAATGTGTGAAAATTGTTGCTAAATTACTCCACTCTTAACATATGTTTTTATATTATTATAGTACTTTTACAATAAATAAAATCTTAATGGCAATTACTTACAAATGGTTAACGGATTTCAAACCCGCAAGTAAATGGTTTTGGCTTTAACGATTTCTAAACTCTTCTTAGATCTAATTGATATCGATTAGCGATTAATATAATGCTCCCCCTCCTTTTATACCTTTAATAAAGAACCTTCAGGTTTACGAACCATAATAAATAAAAAATTTTGATCTCCATTTTAACAAACTTTCTAAAAATATATATTAGGGGAAGAATGGTATTCACTAAAAATCCTATATAAATATATATGAAATTGAGTCCAGCTGAACTAGCCAATGAAGTTATTTTTTTATCAAAAATACTACTAGACCTTAAATCAGCTCAGAATCAAAATACAGAGCAGAAATTCGATGCATAAGCTCATATTAAGGACAGAGATTGAACTGCATCGCATATGAAGTTCGGTACCCATAGCAGCAGATGTTTCAATAAAATTTTTCCATATAGTTTTATAAATTTGTTTCATTTCGGAGTCTTTTTCACATATGATAATGTTCGAAAATCTCTTGTGCCACCTGCAACTCAAATAGGATTCAAGAGAATTCCAAAAGGAAGCAAAGCCATTTAAATAATGAAACTGTTTACTCTTTGAAATAGTTTTGTATTCCGTCTAGTTTACATAAGAAGCACGTTTCATATAAAGTTGCGTTGTTATTTCTGAATTATGCTTTGGCATTATAATTATTTCGCCATAATTTGCATTTGTTTCACATGCCAATAAAATTATTTACAAAATTATGCCTTTTAAATTTCTTTGCAGTGTGATCAGCTGGCAAATCAACAATAATAGTTTTTTTAGTCTTTTTATCAGAAACATTTTTTAATGTTCTTCTTTTTCATGACGCTGCGTATGAGACAGTGTATTAAGATCCAGCATCCATTATATTCCACAAAATTAATATTAATTTCATCAGTAAAGAAATAATATTTTGAGATTTATTTTTCTGTTTGCATACCTTCACAAAGCGATTGTCTCTGTTGATAAGTAATTGTTTCAAACCTCGTTGGTAGGAAATTTTTATGAGATACTCTTAAATTGAGAAGAAGACCAGTGAAATTTTATTGAAAATATAAGTCAATTTTTATTGCTCCATATTTAAAATACAATGGTTTAAAAAAGAATATTTCTTACAAAATATTATTTGATAAAACTGATTTCAATTTTGTAAAAAAATAATAATTTTTTTTAAAAACCAATTATGCATTGATTTCCCAGCAAAATTTTCGATATAGATGATTTTTATATCCACTTCCAAATCTACACAATGTGAACCTAGCATCAAAAGATTAGGGAATTTTATAATATCACAAGCTGATCTAGGGAAAATTCCGTTTACTCTTTCATCTTAGTTCAGTTTACGTTTTCATCTCTGAGTATGCGCAAATCATCAAGAGTGTAAGAAGTGTGGTCTAACTAGGCGCATACCAGATGGTATAGAATTACTCGAAATTGATGTAAAGAACAGTTGCTAACATAAATAAAAGTCACATTTCAACAGCCAATCAGGATTGATACTCACGATGACGTAGCTTGCAGGTATCCAATTATATTGAAATTTTATAAGTTACGTAATTCAAGTAAGCATCTTGATAGTTAAAGGTATATTATCAGATAATTTATGTCATTTGGCTTTTTTTTCAAGACCAAAATGTATGGAAGTACTAAATACACAATACATAATTAGATAAAGAAATACACAATAGGAAAAAAACCTGCTAAAATGTTTATTTAAATTGAATTAATTGAACTTTTATTTTTTGAAGTTTTACTGCTAATGTCACCTTTTTTCTAATAAAGGGTTGTCCAAGCCAGAGGCCGAGCTATAACGCTGGAGGGAAATAAATCAATCAATTGTTCTAATTTTGTGGTTGTAAATGTCAATTAGTTATTTATACTGTTCATATTGGACAATTCGTATTCTCATCCCAATAGGAACGTATTCTTGTTGGTTAATCTAAAACCAATTGATGGATTGCCAGTAGAAAGGTAACTGCAGTGATGTCAGTTTAGACCAGTGGTTCCTGAACTTTTTTGTCTCGCAGACCCCTTGCCATGTTTTTTCGTTTTTGGATAGACCCCCTACTTTCCTGATATTGATGTTTTGTAAATTCATCAACTTCAAATGTAATTTTGATAGCTGGTATAGTGCTACTCACTCTGAAAGATTTAAATTTCTAACTGTAGTGAAGTGTAGTGTGAAAAAAACATATGTTAATTTTATACATTTATTAATTGAATTCAAGCTGATTTAATTAATATGTAAAGGGAATAAAATAATTCCACTATAAAACCCGTACTCCGCTACAAATATTATAATTGCTGAGATAAGTTTGTATACTAAACCGTAGTAGTGTATTGTCGGTCTGTTCATTACGTTTTCACGTAAAAACTATGCATCAAATCTCCGTGATCTTGTGCGCAGATAAAGTTGGAAGTCTAGCTAGCTAAAGAATTGACACAGGTTAGGCTACAATTTACCACGGAAAAATACTTTTTTGTTAAAAAATAAAACCTTACACGCAGAGAACATGAAAACGTTCGAGGCAGAGGTGCAGGCAACTGCTAGCTAATAATAATTCAGCTTCATATATCAAAAAATAATCGTAGTAACTTAAATTTTAATGGAATTTTTACTTCATAGCTACTTTTATAAATTACGTAGAATGTAGATAGATATATGTCTTTATATCATAAGGTAGTATAATGTAAGTAAATGGGTACTATCAGTGTATGTTGATTATTCCATTCATGAAATGCCAAAATTTTTTCACTTGACATGGACCCTTCGCAGGTTGTTTTCGACCCTTGGTTATCGATATAAACCACTTTGGGAATCACTGGTTTAGACATTTCCATGCATTATTTAAAGTTGTATTTTTGTCCTCATTTGAAACTTGGTAAATTTTTTTTGGTTAATTTGAAATCTTCCAGAACGCTTCCACAACAGCCAAACTAGTGTTTTCTGAGACTTTGAGGCTGGAATTGAGAGTTAGCCATTTTTTTATATCTTAAACATAATTTTATGTTTGTATCGGGCATGGTAAGAGGCAAGAACTGTTGTGTATAGCGCAATGATATAACCAGATTATAAATGTTTGCTTTTGCGTTGTTTAACTTTCATACAGCTTTTCGAATTATGTATGGTTGAAACTTATATGTTTTAACTATAGCAATTTATTTACGTCCTTCATTTTTGACTTTTCTTCGTTTTCTTTGCTTTTGATTTAATTTTGTGCTTAGTTCTTGCTTATTTTTTCTATAACTTTAAACTAATCTTAACGCTTTGATAATATTTCAAAATCATCACCGGTTTCATCTAGAACTTTCTAGGCGTAATCAAGCATCGATGATGCATATGAATAATATGATAAATATGAATGATATATATGAAGTCACACGTTAGATAGGATAAAGTTCAAAAGCTAGATGCGGGTAAAATTGTCATATAGGGTTGTTAAACAAATCTATTCAAACAAATCTATTAAAACTCTAAAAAGGATATGCTTAAATACTTCGAGTTTTAGAAGTGCTTACTGGAAGATTGAAATAATTTCCAAGTAAAGTATAAACTAATCAATTATTGTCCCGATGATCATAAATAAACATAACTTCCAGTAAAGTTAACAAATAACTATGTAAACGTGTTTTATTTCGACACGAGTTTTAATCCGCACTTTTAACGGACGTGATTTGTTTGCTTACCTTTGCTATCGCTATTGGAAAAATAAAGTGTTACAAGCGCATAGCTATGTTGTGCATCTTAAAATTGAACATTATTTAAAGAATAAAGCAGAAGTTGAAGGGAGATAAGTCATACTTACCAATAGTATATGTCTTTAAATGATTTTGTGAAAAACAAACAAAGTTGTGCAAGACTTAGAGAGTCTAGTATGCTCGTCCTTGCCCGATTTAAAATAACTTAAAATTTTACGAAATAATTGTTTGTTTTGAATTTCCAACACTTCCTTACAATTATTCGTTAATATACAAATGTTCGGACATAACATACTTTAAGGAACAACACATCAGGAATTAAAATACAGTAAGTCATACTTACTAATTGTATAAGATTTTTAAATAACTTCGCAAAAACCTTGCAAAATTTACCGAACCTTAGAGTGTAAAGTGCGCTTGTCCTTGCCCTATTTAAAAAAAAAAGTCTTACGAAATATTTGTTTATTTAAAATTTCGAACTTATTTTTAAAATTCTTTTCTACGTCGTACCATGAGATATACATTTTGACGTTTAGAAACGGCATACTCATATATTATTAAGAAGAAAGAGTCTTATTTATAAAAAGAAACACTAAGAGACCATTTTTTATAAAAACAGAAAGGATTATAAAGGTACAATCTAATTAACTGTAGAGTCTCGAAAAATATGAATCTTCTTAATTAATGCAGAACATGCGTTAAATAAATTGCTAATGTGGTTACAGGTTAAAAAAAATGCTGTTTTAGTAAAATTGATTATTCAGGAGCTGTTTTTTACAGGTTCTCATTAATTTCAAAGCTCCGGAGATTACGCGCCAACATATATTTCCTTACATTAATATCATTTTAAAAAAGAAGACACTCTTAAAAAACTGTGCATTTACTTCGCCATTTGGCAGTCTGCCATTATTACATCTGACCCAAAAGATAAATTTACCTTTTACGAAATTTTAAGTAATGGGTATAAAGCGATTAGAAGACATGTGGAGTGTTCCTGTATAAGTTATGGATTAACTGGAGAATTATTCGATTGATTGTCTTCTTTCTTTGTTCATCACATATTCTTACTCACAGCTTTTATTTATAGTAATTTATTTACTTACATTTTTGACTTTTCTTTGCTTTTGATTTTAATTTATGCTTAGTTCTTACTATTTTTCTTAATATAACTTTAAACTGATTTTCACGTTTTGGTAATATTCCGAAATCATTATTGGTTCTATCTAGAACTTTCTAGCCGTAATCAAACATCGATGACAGATTTGAGTAATTTTGTTTTGAAATATTCTTTTTTCTATTTCAAATGGTAAGGCAAAAAGTACAAACTAGTATAAAAGATAAAGATACAAAAGTATAAATATGCATGATATGACAAAACAAGACCGAAGTCATTGCCTTGAAAGTTCTCTTGTTTCCCTATACCTGCGGAATTCAGTGTGTCCACTGAGGGCCCACATCGGAGTTAATTGTCCTTGCCCATTTTGTTCCAGTTTTACAAAGTGGACAAAAAAGGGTGGCGGAATGACCCTGTAGATGTAGATGAGCAGAGAGACGGTGATGACCAGTAGATAAACGGAAGGCCGCAACTAAAGCACGCCTAGATTTGTCAGGTATTGAAGAAGGGCTTACCCTCTTCCAGCATTTTAGGGCTGAGCGAGTCCGAACATCCTGCAAAGAATTAGTTTTACATAGATTTTTCAGAAACTGTTTTATTTTCCAAACCGAAGTCTCTGAATTTGTATGTTGTAATAAATTTGCAAAATTTTTTGCGAGTAAATCTGCCTGCTCATTACCCCAAACACCACAATGGACAGGTATCCAGCAGAAACGATTCGTTTTATCTTCAAATTCAAAGCCCTCAAGAGTTTTTGACATCGGGAGATCAACTACCCAGGATCCTTATTTTTCTTTAAAACGGGGACTATAATAGCTCTTCTCCAATGTGCCGGGATCGAGCCCGATTCCCAAATATTGCTAAGTATGCTCAACATTGTTTTCTTTGCCTCCATGTTCAAATGTCTGAAAAATTGTGCATTTATGTGGTCCATACCCTGAGATTATGATTTACACCATAAACCTCGATAAAGCTGGTTTACTATTAGGAAATATATACTTATAGAGCGAAGATCTTAAAGAGAGTTTCATTTTTCCATAGTTTGATCTCAACAATTTCACTTTTATCACAGCTTACCCTCATACATTTAATAATTTTAAAGTCAGCTGTAAGTTTATTTTTCACTCCAGTTAATATGCCGCTAGAAACTTCTCTGTACTTTAGAAGCAAATACAATGAGTACTATAGGAAAGAATGAAGTTTTTTAGACTCTTCAGTTAAATTAGCCTCCATAATTACAAAAAAGATAGATATTATATTTTAAGAAGAAAAGGAATACAAAATATTTAAATCTATAATAACAGAACTTCCTTTGAAATAAACTATATTGCTTCAATACAGCTATAAGAAACTATATTGCTTCAATTATATTTTAAGAGTGATTGTTGGGTCTTGAGATTCTTGCTGGGATAATCCACCAGCATTCTACAGTAAAATCGCAAGTTTTTTAGCAATAAAAGTGATTGTAGAACACAGTTGAGTGTTGCCCAAGGTGCACCACGAGGAGGTAGATCTGCATTGCCCACCCATTTTTGAAATACTCTAAATGAAATATTAAAATTGAAATATTCTAAATTCCAGGAATCAATTCTCTTCTTTTCCAAAATCAACAAATATTACCTTAGCTGGATTAAATTACAGCGGTTCATGTAATTGTTAAAATGCTTATGGATATAAAAAAGATTGGATTGATACTTATGTAAAATGATTTCAAAAAGATTATGTTTCTTTTTTTAAAATGAAAATTAGTGTACTGGTTTGGATTATTATGCGACAATGGCTTTTAAATGCTTCATTGAAAATGTTTGTGCTTTAGTCATATTTTATTTCCTATGGATATTAATTGATTTCTTGAAGAATTAAAAATAAACTACAAGTAGATTGCTATTACTACAATGAGATAGAAACTATGGTTAGTTTCATTCTTATTAGATTTACTCTTTATCTTAACATTTTGTTCTGAAACCGTGTTTCAACACAGTAGCATTATTTTGAACATAAAATGTAAAAATTATATCATTTAGCCAATTATGAAATGCATAAATCTCAAGCTCATTAAAAACTACTAGGAGGCTCCGCCCCCAGCTCGCTAACGCTCTCCAACCCCGAGAATTGCTACGCAATCCTATGTGGTTCACGCCGTGAACCATGGCTCGCTGTGCTCGCTCGCCAATTAACACAATGTTCTAGCACAAAGACATACTATATTATCATCAAAGACATAGTATTTTATCATCAAAGACATAGTATTGTACTTATGTAGAAGAATTCTACCAATGTTCTTATTGGCTTTTAAAAAAGTATATTAGCTATTTAGATTGTACGAACGCTTCTAATCAAAACATTAGCTAAATAAGAAACATATTAGCAAAATAAATTATCAAATATTGCTTCACTAATATTCTGCATTTTAAAGCGTGAAAATTCA